>NW_019386096.1:0-4028 GCF_000671375.1 Centruroides sculpturatus
AACATTGAGCAATTCACTGCAAAAGAGTAAAATAATTTTAATTAAAATGAAATTCTAAATTACATATAAATGAAAGATTTTGGGATTAAAAAAACTAAATGAAGATTAAGTTTATTTTGACAAACATCTTTATAAGACAAAATATGGAGAAATGAAAGTGTCTGCTTTGAATGTGTCCAAATTCAAACAAATGAAGCCCTGGACTGGGATGAAAAACATCCTTTTAACCATATATCCAAACAAAAACGAATCTTGATCTTTACAATTAATTAAAATTAAGGGAACTAAATTGTAAAAACAAAAAGGAAAATAAAATTATTTTAAATTTAAAACCATGCAGTAAAAAAAAGGAGAAAAATTAGTAAATTAAGTTCTTTATAAGACAAGACAAACAAAAAAAGAAAATGTTAGTTAAGTGCAATGTTCATTCAACATGAAACAAAAGACAATGTTGAATTGTATTAATAAACAATCGTCTTTCTCAAAAACCAATCTGGTCCAATTTCCAATTTCACCTGGTAACAGAGAAAGGCCAATAGGAGACCAAGAAAGGGGATTAATAACCAATAAAGTAATGATTTGCGNACGTTTGTATGGAGATATCATCATCTTTGAAACCTGGAATCAAAGTTCTGTTTAATAAAGCTTCCTTAATCTGTCTGGTAGGATAAAAAAAGCAATTTAAAGTCCCTGAAACATCTGTAAATTTACTTTTCTGAAAGAAAAGCAGAGTGAGTGCATTAATTTTAAGGACCATAATTTCATTTCCACAACCTGGAAAACTCTGTTTGAATTATAATAAACTTGGATTAGTTTTTATTGTTTGTTGTCATTTTGATTTACTATTTATTTTGAATTTTGATTTCATACTACTTGTTTTTGTACACCATTTTTTGAACTATACACCATGTAAATTTGTTTTCTTTTAAATGTTATTCCTTTATTAGAATATGCTATCTTTCAAAAAGACATTTGTTTACAAGATCCAATGTCTGAATTTCAAAGATTCATTCAGTTAATGTGCACTGGAATGCTCTATGTTTAAAAATCCAAGATAATATTCATGTCAGAAAATGTTCTTTTGAAAGATGTTGCATTTAAAAGCATTGAAGAGGGCCTGTAAAAGATTGAAAACATTCTGATATTAAGATTTGTTGGCTGAAGTTAAAGGTTAGTGTTTTAATATTTATAAAATAAATTANATAAAGTAATGATTTGCAAGACCACAAGATATTTAAGTCCAGGCTTCAAGGACACTTCGTTTTTTGCTATGGTGTCCTACAAGGCTATGTCCCTCGCTGGAGTGCTTCCCGCAAGGTTCCGTCTTTGTCCTTTGCCAATGTATCCTTCGAAATTTATAGATCTTTGTTGATAGAAACTTTAAAAATTCTGATCTGCATTCACTGGACATTATTTCCTGTTCAAGAACTGGTCTTAGAATGCAACATCTGATCAGCGATAGGAAACCACTTTCATCACTGGACTTTCCTCTTCTTTCATATATAAGGATACATACAAGGACTTCAACCCTTTGTGACAACAGCACTTTTATTGTAAGTTAATTGTCTAATAAACAATATATTTATATTATTTATTTTGTTATATTATATTGTTATTGTATTTTGTTATATTATATTTATATTGTTTATGTTGTATATTTTAAAAATTGCCAGGATGAATTTACTTTTACAAAAAAAATATATTTTTTTCGTAAAAGCGAATTTGTCTCTGCAATTTTTTAAAAAGTACTTATTAATTTTATGATTGTGCCACCACTAGAAGATTATTTTAACTTTTTTTCATTAGATGGTGGCTGAGTAGTCTACAATAAAAGGTCGACTCCGCCATGAATTGTTACCACCTCAACAGCGTGTGAAGGGACTGAATGACAATGATTCATCATGTATGTATACTTTCAAACAATATATTTTTTTGTAAACGGGTTGTATTGTTTGTAAACGAGGCATCGATCTCTGACTCAAGCACTTCCATATGTTGTTGACTGTTACAGCTCAGCAGTCCAGAGACAATAATTGATATAATAGAATATACTACACTGGATTAAATCAAAATAACGTACCAATGAGCCTGTTACCAATGTGCGTCTCTTACTAAATCAACCATTACAAATGTTTTCGAACTCGCAAGTTCTTCTTCAGGTAACGTACAACTTCTGAACAAATGCGATTAAAATTAAATTGAATCGGAACACCAGCTGGAACTCACTCACGTGGATGTCAATAACATCACTTGGGCATGTGCCGTATTATCTGTAGTAGTTTAATGTAAGCTCTTGGACAAGCTGCATGGCTACACTTAAAAACGGATATTGCATTAACCATAAAGATGAAATCACTCTATCTATAGCCTGACAGGCGCTCTTGGACATGAGCTTATGTTAAACTACTACAGATAATATGGTGCATGTCGAAATGTCGTTATTGACATCCATGCAATTGAGTTCCAGCTGGTGTTCCAATTCAATTTAATTTGGATCGCATTCGTTCAGAAGTTGTGTGTTACCAAAAGAACAACTTGTGAGTTTGTAAATGTTTGTAACAGTTGATTTAGTAAGAGACGCACACTGGTAACAGGCTCATTGGTACCTTATTTTTATAATTGATATAGCTCATATAATCGTTATATGCTTTTTTGAAATTTTATTTTCTCCTCCCCAGCACCCTAATGCAAATATTCTAAATATTGAAATTGTATTCCTATTCAAGCATCAACACCAAAACCTTTATAATGCAGCCTTTTAATTCAATTTTCTAACATTCTTGGCCATTTTGAAAGGCCTTCATCAGAAACATAATGTTCCTGACAAAGGCCTTTCAAAGAGCTATAATTATAAATTATAATTATAGCTCAAAGATTTTTATTTAAGATTATTTTGCCAAACTTTTTGGCTTAAGTACAATTTTTATTATTAGGCATTAGAATATAAATTACTATAAAATAATTTGAAGTCATTAATGATTCTTTACCTTGATTGTTACCAGATCTTTTCATTTCTAGACAAGCTATTCTCCATTCTTGTAATTCCGGAGAAGGAATGAGACCGGCCATCGAATCAGTTCCTTCTTTTCTTGCTTGCCACCAATTATGATCGTCTTTACTGACCACTTGCAAAATGTCACCCGTTTTGAAGATGATGCCGGCTTGAGCACAGGGTATGAGTTCGTCTTCGCATGGATTGTAATCAAATTGGGCACGCATGAAAATCTTTAATTTAAAAAACAAAAAAATTAGATTATTTCAAAAAATTAACATTTATATCAGTTATTTTAATTCATTAATTACCTTACTCTCTAATTAGTATAAAGAAAATGAGTAAAGATAATATTTGATAAAGTAAAATAAATGATAATTACACAATTCAAGCTAATTCTTTAATTTTTTGCAAGTTCTTAGGCTTGTTGTTTTTACATCTTTCTTAATTTAACTATTCTGTTTATCAAAGTTTTACTTTGTAGATATTATTTTATAGCTGTAATTACTATTTGTTAGTTAAAAAGCTATTCTTTAAGCAAACTTCTTTTATGTTGTATTATATTATCTACTAAATAATTCATTAAATTCATTTAATTTTTTTGTATATTCATAAAATTTACTTAATTAAATAAAATAAATTCCATTAACTGTAAAATTAATCACAAAGTTAATTCTGATACACAACAGCTTCTTTATACTTATTAAGTTTTAATGCATCCAAATAGCAAGCTATTATTATTCTCATTTTGCCTCTTTTAAGAAAAAAATTAATAAAATGATTTAACATTAGATAAACTACATACAGTCGACCCCCCTATAACATGGTAGATGTGTTCCGGTTTTTATGAATCCATTTTCTACGAGTCCAGCCAATCACAGCCCTGCACGTATGCAGTTTATGGACTACGGCTGTTTGAAAGGTTTCTTCCATAAAATTAATCGATTCTAGACTAATTCGACTCAACATTTCCAAAATACGTATAATTTTTTGGGAATAATCCATATAAACTATGCTATAAACAAAAAATTGTAGG
>NW_019386096.1:6169-38182 GCF_000671375.1 Centruroides sculpturatus
GTATATGTATTTAATATTTTATTGTAATAATTATGCTATAACTATTTTCTTTTTTAAATATTAATGTTTTATAATAATTATCTGTACAAAAATGCCTACTTTCAGGAAGCCGAATGTTTAAATTTTTCACAAAGGAACATTTTTGTTTTATTTTAGGATAGCTTCAGCTTCTTAACTTACACAAGTCACAGGATTTGAAAATACTGGATACCAAATGGATGAGAGTACTAGAAACAACAAATTAGAAGGATATAGTTAAAGGATTGCAAGACAGAAGAATGAAGGAGGAAGTGTGATATAAGTGTGAAAATTAACACTTTTAGCTGAACTGGGAAGCAATGTTAACACTGCTGATGGGTCAGGTTTGATTTTAACAAATTAGAGTGAAAATGTATAGTTTGAATTATTGTTTGATATGTGAAAAATGTTTGAATCCAGTTGAAACAGTGACTTGTGTATGTTAATAAGCTGAAGCTCTCCTAAAATAGAATGATAACGTTCCTTTTTGAAGGATGGCTACTTGAAAATAAGCATAACAGCATACATGATAACATGATTTTATAATATTTGTGAATAGTCAAAATTCAATTTTTAATTGAAAATAATTATTTTAGACAGATAATAACATGTAGCCAGAAACACATTAGGTAATATTTGATTTCAAAATAATATTGGCAACTCCAGAGATTCTTAGAATTTAATGATTATTTTTTAAAAGTCATGCTTTATTGTAATTAGTAATATGAAATAATTGTTTAAGAGTTATCTTCAGTGCTTCTAAATGGAACATCTTTTGAAATAACATTTTTCAACATAATTATTATCTGAAATTTTTTGAATATAGAGCATTTCAGTAACAAAATGATCCTTTGAAATTTAGACACTAGATCTCATAAATAAACGTTTGTATGGAGATATCATCATCTTTGAAACCTGGAATCAAAGCTCTGTTTAATAAAGCTTCCTTAATCTGTCTGGTAGGATAAAAAAAGCAATTTAAAGTCCCTGAAACATCTGTAAATTTACTTTTCTGAAAGAAAAGCAGAGTGAGTGCATTAATTTTAAGGACCATAATTTCATTTCCACAACCTGGAAAACTCTGTTTGAATTATAATAAACTTGGATTAGTTTTTATTGTTTGTTGTCATTTTGATTTACTATTTATTTTGAATTTTGATTTCATACTACTTGTTTTTGTACACCATTTTTTGAACTATACACCATGTAAATTTGTTTTCTTTTAAATGTTATTCCTTTATTAGAATATGCTATCTTTCAAAAAGACATTTGTTTACAAGATCCAATGTCTGAATTTCAAAGATTCATTCAGTTAATGTGCACTGGAATGCTCTATGTTTAAAAAATCCAAGATAATATTCATGTCAGAAAATGTTCTTTTGAAAGATGTTGCATTTAAAAGCATTGAAGAGGGCCTGTAAAAGATTGAAAACATTCTGATATTAAGATTTGTTGGCTGAAGTTAAAGGTTAGTGTTTTAATATTTATAAAATAAATTATTTTGAATTTTCTTTGATTAAATTATTTTTAACATTCGATCCAATAATCCAAATTTTTTTAAAGCAAATGATCTGCCGTATTATTAGGTTATTTAGCATGATAGTATGGCAGAGCATTTGGCTTTAAAAAAATTCATATTTTTTATGTATGTGAGTTTTTTGTATTATCCATATTCTAAAATTTTTAAAATTTTTTATCACCACAATTAATTTTTATTTCTTGTTCAGATAGTTAATCTTAAGTCAAATATCCAACTGCCAGATTTATTTGGCTATACTTAAGTTAGAAATTTAACTAATTACCTATATAATTTTTTAAAGATAATCTAAATCTGGTAATTAAATATTTGGTTTAATGTTAATAAATCAGAGTAGACAAGTTTATACCTGCAGACAAGCATAGAATTCACATCATAGCAAATCACAGAATTCCATTTTTTTTATTATAACAAAATATACTATACTTTTTTGGTTTAATATATAGTATTAATAATATTATTTCTATTAATTAGGAATAGATTTTTAAAATTTTGTAATGTAAAATGCACTGTGGAAGAGTTAAAAAGTTAAGAGAGAAATAAAACAAGAAAAAATTCAGCAACGAGTTGCTAAACTTTTCTGGTAACATTTGGTGGCACCATCTGTTATCATATTTTATTAAAAAAAACCTTTTTATATTTTTAACTATAATAAAATGGCAGAGCTTTAATTTTCAGGGTAAGGATGGATTTTATAAAAAATTGCAAGTGCTAATAACAAGCAAAATCGTCATTAAGTCCAACCCTACTGGAGATAACAACGACCCTTTTTATCTCCACTCTCCCTTGACCTCTAACCACCAAATTTAACAGCATCAATCCCTTTAATAAACAAAAATCCCTGCAAAATTTCAGAAATTTTTAATAAAAAGCACAGGAGTTATTAAGCTTAAAACAGGGTGAACAAAACACACACAAACATCCGTACATATAGAAATTACCCAATAAATTACCAAACGATCGCCTAAATATCGAGCTATAGTTAAATGATTAGAATAAAGTAATTTGACATTAGAGGTAAGTGTTAGGCGCCATCTCTTAAGTAAATTAATAATTAAATAAATAAATTATTAAATGAATTTTAGAACCTTCTGGAATAAAAAAACTGGGCTTGAACCTGCAACCTCCGCTTGCCGTGCAGTGCACTTGCCAGTTACGCCACTCGGACCCCGAGCGAGCCTTCGCTTCCAGAAGTATATTAAATTAGATATAACCTAACCTTATTCCAGAAGGTTCTAAATTTATTTAATAATTTATTTATTTATTTATAATTATTAAATGAATTTTAGAACCTTCTGGAATAAAAAAACTGGCCCGGGACGAAGCTTGAATCCGCAACCTCCGCTTGACGTGCAGTGCACTTGCCAGTTACGCGACCCGGACCCCGAGCGAGTCTTCGCTTCCAGAAGTATATTAAATTAGATATAACCTTACTTGGTTGAATACTTTATTCTAATCATTTACTTATAGCCCGATATTTAGGTAATCGTTTGGTAATTTATTATATACTATTCGGGCTTTGAGTGGTTGATATTTATAGAAATTACCCCTGAATTATTTTGCATTTCTCAAAATTTAAAAGTGTCATGAGTCCAATAATGTAAAAATCTTGGATCATTTTTTGACCGATTGCCATACTTTCCCTCTGTTATATATAACAGCCAGAAAAGTAAAAAGACATTATAGCAGTTTTCCAAAAAGTGCATTGATACTATATGGGGTTCATTTAATCCCATTATGTTTGTTTTGCTTATGTGTGTGCTAATATGTACAGACTTAAATGTCAGGATTTTTCTATTACTGATTATCTGGAAGTTCCACAATCCACAAGACTCACTAGAATTTGTTCCTCATAAGAATACAAAAGCAATCTTCACATTGATATAAGAATGTATAATTGTCTGAATATAAATATCAATTCTTTATTACACAAATGTTTTTAATTAATTAAACGACATTGGACTATATTTTTATAAAACTTTTAACAACATTAAACACCATCCTAGGCTGGAAAAAAACTTTGAAATTTTTATCATTACATATAAATTATTATTTAAAAATATATTACTGTTTATTTAATGTGAATATAAATGAGTTCTTATTATATATTATATTTAACATGTGAACTTAATTTATGGCCAAATGATTTACTAGGTTATCAGGCTATGGTAAGGATAATTTTAAATATAATATATAATAAGAANTTTTATAATAATTATCTGTACAAAAATGCCTACTTTCAGGAAGCCGAATGTTTAAATTTTTCACAAAGGAACATTTTTGTTTTATTTTAGGATAGCTTCAGCTTCTTAACTTACACAAGTCACAGGATTTGAAAATACTGGATACCAAATGGATGAGAGTACTAGAAACAACAAATTAGAAGGATATAGTTAAAGGATTGCAAGACAGAAGAATGAAGGAGGAAGTGTGATATAAGTGTGAAAATTAACACTTTTAGCTGAACTGGGAAGCAATGTTAACACTGCTGATGGGTCAGGTTTGATTTTAACAAATTAGAGTGAAAATGTATAGTTTGAATTATTGTTTGATATGTGAAAAATGTTTGAATCCAGTTGAAACAGTGACTTGTGTATGTTAATAAGCTGAAGCTCTCCTAAAATAGAATGATAACGTTCCTTTTTGAAGGATGGCTACTTGAAAATAAGCATAACAGCATACATGATAACATGATTTTATAATATTTGTGAATAGTCAAAATTCAATTTTTAATTGAAAATAATTATTTTAGACAGATAATAACATGTAGCCAGAAACACATTAGGTAATATTTGATTTCAAAATAATATTGGCAACTCCAGAGATTCTTAGAATTTAATGATTATTTTTTAAAAGTCATGCTTTATTGTAATTAGTAATATGAAATAATTGTTTAAGAGTTATCTTCAGTGCTTCTAAATGGAACATCTTTTGAAATAACATTTTTCAACATAATTATTATCTGAAATTTTTTGAATATAGAGCATTTCAGTAACAAAATGATCCTTTGAAATTTAGACACTAGATCTCATAAATAAACGTTTGTATGGAGATATCATCATCTTTGAAACCTGGAATCAAAGTTCTGTTTAATAAAGCTTCCTTAATCTGTCTGGTAGGATAAAAAAAGCAATTTAAAGTCCCTGAAACATCTGTAAATTTACTTTTCTGAAAGAAAAGCAGAGTGAGTGCATTAATTTTAAGGACCATAATTTCATTTCCACAACCTGGAAAACTCTGTTTGAATTATAATAAACTTGGATTAGTTTTTATTGTTTGTTGTCATTTTGATTTACTATTTATTTTGAATTTTGATTTCATACTACTTGTTTTTGTACACCATTTTTTGAACTATACACCATGTAAATTTGTTTTCTTTTAAATGTTATTCCTTTATTAGAATATGCTATCTTTCAAAAAGACATTTGTTTACAAGATCCAATGTCTGAATTTCAAAGATTCATTCAGTTAATGTGCACTGGAATGCTCTATGTTTAAAAATCCAAGATAATATTCATGTCAGAAAATGTTCTTTTGAAAGATGTTGCATTTAAAAGCATTGAAGAGGGCCTGTAAAAGATTGAAAACATTCTGATATTAAGATTTGTTGGCTGAAGTTAAAGGTTAGTGTTTTAATATTTATAAAATAAATTATTTTGAATTTTCTTTGATTAAATTATTTTTAACATTCGATCCAATAATCCAAATTTTTTTAAAGCAAATGATCTGCCGTATTATTAGGTTATTTAGCATGATAGTATGGCAGAGCATTTGGCTTTAAAAAAATTCATATTTTTTATGTATGTGAGTTTTTTGTATTATCCATATTCTAAAATTTTTAAAATTTTTTATCACCACAATTAATTTTTATTTCTTGTTCAGATAGTTAATCTTAAGTCAAATATCCAACTGCCAGATTTATTTGGCTATACTTAAGTTAGAAATTTAACTAATTACCTATATAATTTTTTAAAGATAATCTAAATCTGGTAATTAAATATTTGGTTTAATGTTAATAAATCAGAGTAGACAAGTTTATACCTGCAGACAAGCATAGAATTCACATCATAGCAAATCACAGAATTCCATTTTTTTTATTATAACAAAATATACTATACTTTTTTGGTTTAATATATAGTATTAATAATATTATTTCTATTAATTAGGAATAGATTTTTAAAATTTTGTAATGTAAAATGCACTGTGGAAGAGTTAAAAAGTTAAGAGAGAAATAAAACAAGAAAAAATTCAGCAACGAGTTGCTAAACTTTTCTGGTAACATTTGGTGGCACCATCTGTTATCATATTTTATTAAAAAAAACCTTTTTATATTTTTAACTATAATAAAATGGCAGAGCTTTAATTTTCAGGGTAAGGATGGATTTTATAAAAAATTGCAAGTGCTAATAACAAGCAAAATCGTCATTAAGTCCAACCCTACTGGAGATAACAACGACCCTTTTTATCTCCACTCTCCCTTGACCTCTAACCACCAAATTTAACAGCATCAATCCCTTTAATAAACAAAAATCCCTGCAAAATTTCAGAAATTTTTAATAAAAAGCACAGGAGTTATTAAGCTTAAAACAGGGTGAACAAAACACACACAAACATCCGTACATATAGAAATTACCCAATAAATTACCAAACGATCGCCTAAATATCGAGCTATAGTTAAATGATTAGAATAAAGTAATTTGACATTAGAGGTAAGTGTTAGGCGCCATCTCTTAAGTAAATTAATAATTAAAATTAAATAAATAAATTATTAAATGAATTTTAGAACCTTCTGGAATAAAAAAACTGGCCCGGGACGAAGCTTGAATCCGCAACCTCCGCTTGACGTGCAGTGCACTTGCCAGTTACGCGACCCGGACCCCGAGCGAGTCTTCGCTTCCAGAAGTATATTAAATTAGATATAACCTTACTTGGTTGAATACTTTATTCTAATCATTTACTTATAGCCCGATATTTAGGTAATCGTTTGGTAATTTATTATATACTATTCGGGCTTTGAGTGGTTGATATTTATAGAAATTACCCCTGAATTATTTTGCATTTCTCAAAATTTAAAAGTGTCATGAGTCCAATAATGTAAAAATCTTGGATCATTTTTTGACCGATTGCCATACTTTCCCTCTGTTATATATAACAGCCAGAAAAGTAAAAAGACATTATAGCAGTTTTCCAAAAAGTGCATTGATACTATATGGGGTTCATTTAATCCCATTATGTTTGTTTTGCTTATGTGTGTGCTAATATGTACAGACTTAAATGTCAGGATTTTTCTATTACTGATTATCTGGAAGTTCCACAATCCACAAGACTCACTAGAATTTGTTCCTCATAAGAATACAAAAGCAATCTTCACATTGATATAAGAATGTATAATTGTCTGAATATAAATATCAATTCTTTATTACACAAATGTTTTTAATTAATTAAACGACATTGGACTATATTTTTATAAAACTTTTAACAACATTAAACACCATCCTAGGCTGGAAAAAAACTTTGAAATTTTTATCATTACATATAAATTATTATTTAAAAATATATTACTGTTTATTTAATGTGAATATAAATGAGTTCTTATTATATATTATATTTAACATGTAAACTTAATTTATGGCCAAATGATTTATTAGGTTATCAGGCTATGGTAAGGATAATTTTAAAAATTTCTTATAAATTTGACTAGATGTGTGACCAATTCTTTTATTCCAAAACTTTATAAATTAAAATTAAAAATGAATTGACTTATAATTAATAAATTTATCACAAAATGGGAGTTTAACCACGTACTTCTACTCAAATTTCTTTAAACACTGACACTCATAAAAAACACCTTCTTTACTTATTCCAGCAATGTTTATTCTAAATTACAAACCTTCTTTGCCACATTTAGAAATCTTCTTCAAGTAAAAAGCTGTTCCATATGTCAAACATTCAAAAAATCTTTTCAAATTTTGACTGTTTGATAGATGGAACAGCTTTTTATTTTAAGAAGGCCACTAAATGCAGCAAAAAATGCTTACAATTCATAATAAACTTTGTGAGAATAAGTAAGAAAGATGTTTTTTGTACATGCCAGTGTTTATTAAAAAGTTCCAGTTTATTAATTAACAAATTACTTTACGTTTGATGATTAAAATTAGCCTTAATAAACTCCATGATCTGGCAAATTGTTTGATTTTAATTAAAATTCAGGTTAGTGGATTGAATGTTTATATATATGAACCTATTATTTTTAGCCAATACCCATACAACACAAAACTTTGATTCAATCTTTTTAGGTTTGATAAATTCATTCATAAAGCTGACCACTTGTGGCCAGCAACAGAATGATCTATAGATAAAACCCAAGTTCAACTTCTGTTATGGTATAGAAAATATAGTTCAGTGTATTTTTACTTAAGTTTTGTANCCAGCAGCAGAATGATCTATAGATAAAACCCAAGTTCAACTTCTGTTATGGTATAGAAAATATAGTTCAGTGTATTTTTACTTAAGTTTTGTAAACAGTAAGTACAATTTTAACACAAATTTTTCAAAAAATATTTTGAATAAATTTACTCACCAGCATTTTTTGAATAGTATCTATTGATTGATCAGCAACACTAACATCATTAATTTCTTTGATCTCATCTCCCACATGGAGAGTGGCTAATAAAAAAAATGAGTTATTAATTTAATTATTTGAAATTAAAATATGAAATGTATTAATAAATATTTGCACATAATTTGAAATTTGTCATTTTATCTAAATTCTAACTAAATCTCAATTTATTCAATNAGATAAAACCCAAGTTCAACTTCTGTTATGGTATAGAAAATATAGTTCAGTGTATTTTTACTTAAGTTTTGTAAAAAGTAAGTACAATTTTAACACAAATTTTTCAAAAAACATTTTGAATAAATTTACTCACCAGCATTTTTTGAAGCGTATCTACTGATTGATTAGCAACACTAACATCATTAATTTCTTTGATTTCATCTCCCACATGGAGAGTGGCTAATAAAAAAAAAGAGTCATTAATTTAATTATTTGAAATTAAAATATGAAATGTATTAATAAATATTTGCACATAATTTGAAATTTGTCATTTTATCTAAATTCTAACTAAATCTCAATTTATTCAATNTAATTATTTGAAATTAAAATATGAAATGTATTAATAAATATTTGCACATAATTTGAAATTTGTCATTTTATCTAAATTCTAACTAAATCTCAATTTATTCAATACAATAGATGATGTTTCCAAGGGTTTGATTCCATTCGTTTACAGAAGACCCCCTATAATGTGGGTTTCTATAACAGAAATTCCTATAATGTAGCGAAAAAATTGCGGCAGTATTCGTATAAAGGGACTCGTAAAACACCGTCGCCGACTCGTGTCACGACAAGATTGGTCGAACCTGGACCAATAGTAAACGAGCAGCCGAACTACTTTCCGCCGTCCAGTGCCACGCTACGGAAAGTTTAGGCAGGTAAATTGCGTTTGCTATCGTCTGTACAGTATTATATATAAACTAGTTACTGTACATATAATTATATATTAATTATATATAAATTAGGTACTGTATATATAATTATATATTAACTTAATNAGTCGTTATTATAGTTATTCTAACAATTAAATTCTTTATTAATAATTTCTTTAATGTCTTAAGTTTATGCTATTATTCTTAGAAAACATTTAAACCTGATTATATTTTTATTTTCTGCAATAATTTGTTTTAATATATATTTTATTGGTTTTCATTAATTGTTTGTTGTATTCAGGTGCAAATATTGTCCTCAAGACATTGCTTGCATTTTAAAATAATTAAATGTTTAATAATTGTGCTTGGTGCCATTTGTTCTCGTGTAATATTTAACACTGAGATTTTTTCATATTATTTTTTCATCAAGAAAATTAACATATACCTTTAATCCTCTTAACATCCTTCTTTCTTGTCCCATGTGACCAGGTAATTTTTTGCCTCTCATTACTCCCCTCTTGCTCTATTTAAAGCAAAGTAATATTTAACAACTACATAATATATTAAAAATATATTGGAACTTTTAAGTTATAGAATATATTAAAACATTGAAAATTTTACTTACTCCTNACAGTTTTAGTGATGTGTTTCTTGTGTGTAATGTCATCCAGATGTTCTGCCAGTCTGTTGGCTAGCATTCTTGCAGTAGTAGCTATATATAGGTGTTAATACATAATAAACAATATATAATGTGTTAATATAAACACCTATATATATGTAGATGGTGTCTGTATTAACACATTAGCCTGGATGACATTATTATTTTAAAAATAGTAGAAATAAGCAATAAATGTCTTTATTACATCCTTTCACATACCTCAGGAACACAACTTTTTTCCTTATGAAGTAAACATTTTATTAGTGGCTACTCATCCACCATAACGTGCGAAAAGCAGTTAAAATCTTCCAGGGTGATGGCAAAATAAACTAATTAAAATATATTAATTAACACATTGGCCAGGATGGCATTGATATTAAAAAATAGAACAAGGAAAATAAAAACCCAGAAAAAAACACCAGAAGCTTTACTGGGAAAATTTTGCTCCTAAGGTGTATGAAAGGACATAATGAAGACATTGTTCCTGATATATTTTAAGTGGTGTCTCAAAAAAAGGAAGAAAGAATATATTCCTTTAAAGAAATATTTAAAGAAAACGTTGTGTATGGAACCCTAATCTCTCATACTTTGAGCATCAATGTCTATTGTTAACACAAGAATCTGCATAAAGATAGTAAAGTTAAAATGAGCAGAATATACTTGTATCTTCTAAAAAGTTTTGTAAGATAATGAAATTGGGCCTAGTGTAAAAACTTTCTCGTTGTTGACAGTCATGGTAGAAACTGGGAATAAAGTCCTTAATACCCTACAGTTAATGTGATCCTATATATTTACTCTTCAATAACATAGATTAAGAAATCTACATGCTTATCATAAACAATAAATAGACAGTAATAAAAACAGTATGATTAAAAGAAGAAAAAAAAACTGTATAACTTATAACACAAAATATAACAGGTTAGACACAATAGGAGTCCTTAAACACTTAAATTGTGGAGATATATGTGGAGACTTATCACTGTTATTAGGAACATTACAATGACACTTTGATGTTTGATAGGTAACTTTTATTACTGGTATGCATTTCAGTCATGAATACAATGGTAACTACAACAGATATAAACATTTAATTAAAATTTATATCTGTTGTAGTTATCATTATATTCATATACAGCTGAAAAGGGTCTTTGTGACTGAAATGCATACCAGTAATAAAAGTTACTTATCAAACACCAAAGTGTCACTGTAATGTTCCTACAACAGTGTTATAAGTCTCCACATATATCTCCACAAATTAAGTGTTTGGGAAATTCTATTGTAAATACATTTTAAGACAAGAAACTTTAATTGATAGAATAATAGGTTGGAATTAGAATTCTTTTTTTTTAGAAAAGTAATGATTAACAGTAGTAGCATCTCTTTTCGATTTCAAAGTGAAGTTAATAAAACTAAGTCATTTCAATTAAACTTTTTATATCAGTGAATTTTCTTAATTAGTAAAAAAATCCAGAACAAATATGTGATTAAAAAGTTCTTTGAAACACTAAAAAACAAGATAATACATTAATTTGTTCTTTTCATGTACAGTACCTCAGAACATGAGAAAATCAAATGACAGAGTCAATACTCTCTTCATTTTTTATTCTTTGAAATATATTAGAAAATTTTCTAATTGTATATTTGACCTGGATTTTTTACCACAATGTATTTTTACATTGTGCTTCCAACAGAGAGATCATTGTTAGTAAATTTTACACACTGAGGCAGAGAAAAGCCTCAAAATAAAGGCTAACTTTGCTGTTTGACTTTTTTCCCAACATGTATGAAGAAGACAAATTATAAAGAAAGTCTTTTAATGTTTTTTTTAAAGTATTTTAGAGAACTTTTAAGTTTCTTTTTAATATTATAAAGTATCAAAATTATCAATCATATTTTAAATGACAGAATTTATTAAATAAGCTTTGTTGATAATGGAACTTGAATTGCTATTCCAATATTTCTTCTGTTATATTTACTTGAAATTTTAGTATAATTTTTGGAATAGAAAACAAATGCGATTGAATACAAACTGCAATAATCAATAAATATAATTTTTTTTTAATTACTTTTAAATTCAAGATGACCAAATCATTTAGATAATTACACAAATTTTATCTTAAACAGTAATGAATTTTAACATTAATTATTAAGTCGTATTAGAAATTCATTACCTTGTTTATGTATCATTCCACCATGCATTATACGAGCTACTAGACATCTTCCCTCTTCATCCAATTTCAGAGTCATTCCCTAAAAAATAAAATCGGAAATGTAATGTAATACAACACATCAAGTTCTCTGTATTTTACATTGTAATATTCAGTGGAAAATCAATGTATATAGAGAGAAATAGAAGGAAAATGAGAAAAGACACAGATATTATTTGCTTGAATAGAGTAAGTAATGACATGAAGGAAAATTGGGCAGAACGTGGTGAACTCAGAGATGTAGAGACAGATGCATGTATCTCAGTTGCTAAATAAGAAAGAATGCTACAAACTCTACTAACATACAATAAATAATTTAAAAATTATCATCAACAAAAAGTTAATTATTATGCTAATATTAATATTAAAATGTTAAATATATATATGGGTAATATATAAATTTTTTCAATAGAAGTAATTTTTAACAATTCAAAGATAAATTTAAAATTTGTTTAGTAATTATCCGTGGGTTAGAATAAAAGAGCAGGAATTGAAACATAAATTTCAAACATATCAAACAAGCATTTGATTGGACATAGCATTAATCATCATTGTTGCTGTTTACAAATGAAATTCTTGTTTTGATCAACCTCAAAAAACTCCATGCTTGTGATAAGGTGTAGTTTGTAAACAGCAGCAATGACAATCACACTGCATCTAATCAGATACAGGTTCAATACAATTGAAATTTACATTCAAATTCCTGCTCTTTTATTCTAACCCAAGATGATCACTAAAACTAGTTGAAAACATTCGTTTTCTTCAATAAATCTGCTGTTTTTTTATATTTTGTGTCCATTGTATCTAAGCACCCAGTTATGTGCTTTTATTTAAAATAAACTTAATTTTTATGCTTGACATACAAAAATTAAATCAATACTTTTTTAATACTGTATATACCAGGGGTGGCCAACTTTTGTGTACATAAGATCTACTTTTTATCTTAAAAATGTGTCGCGATCGACTTGTTGTTGTAGGGATAGTCTAAGTAGCGCTATGTTTAGATAGGTAAGAAAAGCCACAATTTAATTTAAAACCTGAAGAAAAGGTACTTACATTGTAAACAGAAGAAAAATTGAAACTTAATGTTGTCACTTTCGGGGACCATCACTTCACCCTTCCTCTTTCTACCATGTCCCAACAACTCTCTCTGTCGCTCTTCCCACCTTTTTTTTTTTTTTTTGGTTTTACGATCATTTGTCTACATTTCTTATTCCCCTTTTACAACTGTATGCAAATGAATAGCACATGGACCGACAAAACCGCATCTGTGGGAGGACGCGGTGGTCCAATATCACTACATTTGTGTTTGCGCATTACGTACGGTTACAAGTGTAACACATTAATTCAAGACATCGCGAGCAATCGACCAAAATTGCTTCGACTGTTGGCCACCCCTGGTATATACTGTTTAAGAAAGGTGCAAAGAAACAACCATCCAACTACTGTCCAATCGCACTATTGTTTGGATTCCGAAAACTGTATACTTCAATTCTTCTCACAAGATTCAGACCGAAAAAAACAACTTTAAAAATCATACTTAATATGCATTCAACAGAGATGGAGGAACTCAAGTGGCACTTTTCGTCTTATTGGCAGTAATACAACTTCAACTCCGGAAAAAAGACACAAAGTGTTCGCTCTATTTTTAGATATAGAAAAGGCATATGACTCAGTTTCAATTCCAATACAGTAGAGCGTCGATTTTCCGAAAGTCAATCATCCGAAAGAATTCCAGTTGGCAAATTTAAATTTTCGCCAGTGCTGTGACACTTCAATCTTTGGCTATGTCTTGGGCTACTCAAATATTTAACGTTTTTGATACTAAATTAACATCTGAAGTATAATTTTTTATTATTTTTATATTTTTCAATATATTTATTTTGTTTGTACAAAATAAAAAAATAATTTTTAACGATACAATAGTCTTTGTTAGGCTTAACATCGACGAAAATTCAACGCGAAGCGACACGCAACGGAGAAAAATTTCGACATCGGATACGTTCAACTATTTTTTCGTACGTAAATCAGTTATCCGAAATATCAGTTATCCGGACAACCCCAGTCCCCAATTGATTCGGAAAATCGAGAAAACAATAACTTGTCAAGCAGAAGATAAATTAATAAGAGCTGTAGAATTGTTGTTTGGTCAGTATGAAGTTGTGATAAAACAGAATAACATTTTATGGCCGGGTTTTGAAATTAGTTGCGGCTTATTACAAAGAGATCCTTGGTCTCTATACTTATTCAACTTTTATATGTTCGATTTGAATGCGTGCTTTACTAGAGAAGATGATATTTTTTTGTTCAACAACCAAACAATACATTCTATATCATATGCAGATGACATAGTGATCTTAGTTCTGACAGCTGCCACTCTTTGAAGGAAAATATATGTTTTATTTATTTGTCGAAACTGTGTCTTCTTCTTCTTGTTTCTTCTAATTCTATGTCATGACTTGGTGCATTTATCGACACTTGGCAAATAATTTCATCATCCACTTTTAATCCATACGGATATGCATTTTGGGCTTTTGCCCCTCTTCAATCTGTTACATCGATAGGTTGTATTTTGTGTATACAGTATCAGTCAGGCACCTTCCGTACTTTCCACTTCCCTTCCCTTTCCTCCCCTCCCAACTTGACGGCCTCCCCCGCATGCCTCGTAACTTGTAACGTCTCACTTCCTTGAGTGCTGCACACAGCCTCCCCTGCGACTGTATAAACATTCTATTTCAATAATTGCAGCCAGTTTTTATGAATGTTAATGCTTAGATTCTTGTTAATATTATTTTTGTCTGTAGTAATTTTGTAGCTTTCCTTGAATTTTCTTTTGTACCAATTTTTTTCTTTGTGTACTATTTCAATATTTATTACATTACAAAAACATTTATGAGAAGAAAATTTGATTTTTTTTACTTTCTTTTAGCATAATATGTAATGTTTCACATTCAGATTAATACGAATCATGATTCCGAGAAATTCATTTTTTGGAACACTCACTTGTCCCACTGTAAAGCCATCATTTTTATATTAAAAAACGTAAGATATGTGGATAAATGAAGAGAATCAAAATAAGAAATACACACAGACTGATTGTCAGTGGTGGATTAACTAGCACCTGATACTCTAGGCTGAGCTTTAGTAAGGCTTCCCATCCTAGCCTTTTTCAAATAGAATGACATAGAATAAAGTGACATTAAGTTACATTAATTAAATAAGATAAATAACACATCAGTGTATCAGTGTAATAAAATATCAGTTAAACTATTTGCTTATTTGTTTTTTTACTCTTGGGCTCCATTTCAGAACTCCTAGCTTAAGCATATTCAGCTTGGTGGTTAATCCTCCACTGCTCATTGTTCATTCCTCTTATCAATTTATATGATTTTAACAAACTGATATGTTAATTATCATGTAATATTTATTTTTAACGTCTAATTTATAATAAGCAGACATTATACCAATATAGATTACATATTAATATCACACTAACAGATTATGATATTACATTGTACAGCTTTATACTAACCATTGGTTCATCTGTGTTTTTCTGAAACTGCACAAATCGTACTCTCCTAACATTTTCCAACTCAATGCTAGTTTCGGCATGCATTTCTTTAGTATCATTCACATAAGGAAATATAAGTTGAATTGCATCTTTCCCATATACCTCATGTGCCAAAACATCATGGGCTTGTATATGTGCCTAAATAATAATAGAAAAATTTTACTTTTTCAGTTTTATAATTATATATTTAATATCCTTAATTTCAGGTTTATACAATGAAAAAACATTTAAACTTATAAAATTATTAATATTTAAATGTCATTAAGANAAAATAAATACGAAACAAATATCTCTGTCCTAATCGATTATCTGTTTTATTTATTATTAATTTAATGTCCTCTGTGGCTAGGTTTGCCATGTTCTTTGAGATAAAATCCGGGACAAAATGAGGCCTTTCCGAAAGATATCCATAACATGCAAGATATGTATTTTTAATCTACCAGTGAGGTAAATACATTTAAAATGGTTAGTGATTTAATAATAACTTCACTGTAGGAGCAGTTTTTTAAATAAAGTTTTGTTTCTAGATGGCAGTCGGGAAAAATCCTGTATAATCCCGGAAAACCGGGACGTCTGGTAAGCCTATTTATGACTCCAAGAATATTCCATCCATCGAAGAATAAGCCAAAATTAAGAAGAATTAAGAATTTAACAAAAGACCAAAACATTTTCAAAAAAAAAAAAACTTAACTTTTTCAGATTTAATTTTGGTACAATCACAAAAGAAAATTTCTACTTTTTTGGAAACGAAACGATTTTTGAAACAGTGCATACGTTCAGACAAAAAGTAGAATTTATAAATATTCAAAACGAAGAATGGTACAATTTCAGGTCTTGAAACAACAAAAAGAACATGCGAATCCCGACCTTGGAGTAAGCCAGGCATGACATCAATTATTAAGCACTCTAACCATTAAGAATGCTATAAAAAAATTATAACTATACAAGGAATCTGTAGATAGCGAGAGTCATTGCTTACGTTTTCCTAAAGTTTCTACTATTAGTTCAAATTCACAAGCCTCCTGAAATATATAAATTAAACCATTTGTTCCTACATACTATGAAAATAAACAATAGTTTCTATCTTGTGCAAAAAAGCTGATGATAAAATAAAGCTTTGGTTTACTACATCAAACAAGAAAACAGCCTTAATATTCTTCTTTTCTGGTTCTTATAATCTGATTTCTGGTTATTTATTTAAACTATATTCTAGTTGTTATTAGTGCATGTTTTAGTTTAATTTTAATATTTTTTGATATAAAGAATGTACAGATGTTAAGAGTTTGTGATTTAAATTTTGATAATACAGTAGAGCGTCGTTTATCCGAAAGAATTCCAGTCGGCCTAAGTATAATTTTTATTTGTTTTTATATTTTTCAATGTATATATTTCGTTTGTAAAACATAAAGAAATCATTTTTAACGATACAATAGCCACGATTATTATTTTAAAAAGTTCACGTTAGGCTTAAGATCGACGAAAATTCAACGCGAAGCGACACGCAACGGAGAAAAATTTCAACACGGGGTAGGTTAATATATTTATTCGTGCATAATCGGTTATCCGAAAAATAAGTTATCCGAACAACCCCAGTCCCCAATTGATTCGGATAAACGACGCTCTACTGTAATAATAAAATAATTACTTTTATCACGGACAGATGGCATCGTAAATTAATAATTTTTCTTAATTATTGTTGTCGTTATTATTAATTTACATTTAAGAAAGCTTGAAATAATTTTTAATATTACACTTTTGATATAAATATAGAATTTATAATGAAAAGTTTCTTTTATTAATTATTTTAAATTAATAATGTTCTTATATATGTATTATAATTGTTATTCTAAACATTGAATAAATTATTTTTATTATTTTATACTGTTTTATGACTTTGTTATTTGATAAAAAGCATTTTTTGTAATACAATAATAATCTTAATAATTATAAAAAAATAATCTATAAATATTTTTACATTTCTAAAATAATAATATCAAAATTCATAATTTTTAATTATATTTTTCCAAAAACGTTAATTTTTGCTGTTGAAAAATTTTGAAAAAATTAATTCATTAATAAATTATTTTAAATGGATAATAACATNAGTTGAAAAACCCTAAGAATGTTTTCAAGGATGGTCCATCCCAGATATGTTGGGTTACCATCTGTCATCACCATCTAATGTTTCTCGTGCCCATTGCGGGCCTTGCCAAACCACAACCAACATGAGAAGAAAGATCTTCTTGGTGTCCACAGGAAGAAGAGTTAAAAAAATCTCAAGAAAATTAATTTTGTTTTTCTGCTGTTTTAAGATGCTATTTTAAGACAAAACAGTAAATTTTTAAATATTTGTATGTTTACCATATCAAATTAATGTTTTCAGAATGTTAGAAAATTATTATATTCTCAATATTTTCTACAGCTCCAAATATAAAGAGAATTATATAATTTAGAAATCATTTTGATTATAAAAACTGTACATAATTTATTTCAATGAAGACAATGCAATAAATNTCATCCAAACGAAGTAGAACTGATTCTTCTGCATCAAACAAGAAAAGAAAAATTTTATCTTTGAAATGTAAAGTTAACATTGGGTATATTCGTAAAGTTGAACGAGTTAAACGAGAATGACGTCATCGTTATTCCTATTTCGTTAGACTTTTCGAACGATTCGTTACTAACGCGTTTAACACGTGGACAATCTGCCAATGGTAAGGTTTCCGTGGAGAACTTTACATAGGAAGCTAGACATTAAAAATTTGGAAAATTCCACGTAGCTAGACACCATATAAATCTGTTGCCCCACAACTTTAACCTAATGTAACCTGAAACCGATATGGAGTTAAGGAAAAATGAACGCATTGCCTTCCACCTTTATATTATTTATATCTTATTTTAAAAATTCTACATGTATGTTGCATTTGAAACCAAACACAATTATAAAACTTCTAGGCTTACAGGAGCGGCGCTGAACGTCCGAAGTACACGTTTTCGCATTTAAAACTTCGGCCTCAACCTCGCTATTGTTTCCAGAATTGTAACATTTCTTTATTAAATAAACTAGCACGAGTTTCTCAACTTTCCCAGTAACATTTAAAATTTTGGTGACGCCATCTGTTATCATATTCTATTTTNAACAACAATTTATGACAGAAAATCTATTATTAAATTTTAACACTTGGATGATTTTTAATTATTTGTAAGATAAATGTCAACAAGCTATTTACAAATAGGTAAAATGAAAGTAATATAACTGTCAAGTTAATATTAGATTAAATGCGCTCATTGATTTTATTTTCTACTTAAGATAAAAAAGTTGGATCTAAATATGAAGAAATATAGGGGAAAAAATAGCAATTAAAACATACATTCTGTTTAAATTTCTGACAAGAATTACTTATGATAGTTGAATGAAGGAAATAATGATCTTACAGCAAAAAAGGAAGATTTCAGAAGAAAAAATAAACAGCTGAATAGTGGCCAAGGTGGTAACCTATTGCTCTGTATATAAGTTGAATTGTGGTCAGTGTTACATTGAGGCTGTCACAAATAGAATTTTGGCAGTCAAAATAACCTGAGAAATTTTTCACGGGCAGTCTGCCTAATTATGTCACCCCTTATCCTTCATCATCTGTTGCATCATGTCAGAGGAGCAAGGATGCAACTGGTTGTATTATCCGGTTGCATCCTTCATCATCTAGTTTCCTGGCTGAACCCATGATGTGCATAGAAGAAAAGGACTTAGTGCACAGAGGACAGAAAGAATCAAAACAGAAAAACAAATCAAAGATTTTGTCTTAAATTACTTAAATTTACTGAGAATTATAATGACATATTTGAATAAAAACAATATAAAGAAATTTTCAAAAGATAAATTATACTTGTCTTTATTATTATTATCTGAAAGTTAAGTTTAGACTGTAGAATACTGAAAAGTCACATAATATATTAAGGCCAGGAATATAAAAATAAAAAAAATTATCATGCCAATACATTGAATATTACAAATGCAAAAAGTCAAGAGGGGTAGTACATGAATAGAACCTATAGAATAGATAAGAGAGGAAGATATGCTGGATTAAATATGATATGCTTGTGATTTTTATTACCTTAAATAACCCAAATTCTACATGAGGAAAGAGATTTCTACCTTTACTTTTCTATAGAATTTTTAAGGAAATAGCAATAGTAATAATTTAAATATTTTGCATTAGAAAAAGGAATGGATTAATTATTAATATTAACAAAGACATAAATTGCCAGATGGTTCATGTTTCACTGAAGTTTCATGACTTATACATGAAACTTTAGTGAAAAGTTAAGTTTAGAAAAATATAGGTAAATAATTTTTAAATTCAAATAATACTATTTTAGTATTAAATTATTAAACAGAGTATCTGGTATCATGAAAGACAAATTTGACTAAAATTCTCTATTTATTCATCTTTTCACAAATGCTTGNTTTAAATATAAAAAATTCTATAATCTGCTACCTCATTTTATTTTTTATAATTAAACATATTCAGTGTTTGCACATTTCTGTTCTATTTCCATTAGTACTTGTAAATGTTCAATGTTTCAAACAACAATCCGATGAAGGTCATTAATTTAAATATGACTAAAAACCTTAGTTTTTTCTAGTTTAATAAATCTTTTTTGCTGCTGTACAAGGTTGTGTATGATGGTCAAGTGATAAACTATAGCAGTTACTATGTGAAACAAAGAACTTATTCTTGTACTTTTTTTACAATGATGATGCTTGTGTTGGTAAAAATATGTAAAATATAACATAAATTTCTAAAATTTTTCTTCAAATGTAGTATCTACAATAATTACTAATAAACTACAAAAAAATCATTTTAATAGTGAGACAATTAAAAATATTAAATTACTTAGATTAATAAATTACAGTGCATTAAAAAAATGTTATAAACAGATCTTAAAAAGTATTATGTTTACATTATTAGGTTTAATTAATTTATAACATTTAGGTAAAAAATTTAAATATTTCAATTAATTTTATGTTAGCATCTTCAAGATTGTGCAGCAATTACAGTAGAACAACAATTTATGACAGAAAATCTATTATTAAATTTTAACACTTGGATGATTTTTAATTATTTGTAAGATAAATGTCAACAAGCTATTTACAAATAGGTAAAATGAAAGTAATATAACTGTCAAGTTAATATTAGATTAAATGCGCTCATTGGTTTTATTTTCTACTTAGATAAAAATGTTGGATCTAAATATGAAGAAATATAAGGAAAAAAAATAGCAATTGAAACATACACTCTGTTTAAATTTCTGACAAGAGAATTACCTCAGTTGAATGAAGGAAATAATGATCTTACAGCAAAAAAGGAAGATTTCAGAAAAAAAAAATAAACAGCTGAATGGTGGCCAAGGTGGTAACCTATTGCTCTGTATATAAGTCGAGTTGTGGTTAGTGTTACATTCAAACTGTCACAAATAGAATTTTGGCAGTCAAAATAACCTGAGAAATTTTTCATGGGCAGTCTGCCTAATTATGTCACACCCCATCCTTCATCATCTGTTGCATCATGTTGGAGGAACAAGGATGCAACTGTTGTATTTTCGATTGCATCCTTCATCATCCAGTTTCCTGGCTGAACCCATGATGTGTATGGAAGAAAAGGACTAGTGCACAGAGGACAGAAAGAATCAAAACAGAAAAACAAATCAAAGATTTTGTCTTAAATTACTTAAATTTACTGAGAATTATAATGACATATTTGAATAAAAACAATATAAAGAAATTTTCAAAAGATAAATTATACTTGTCTTTATTATTATTATCTGAAAGTTAAGTTTAGACTGTNATAGTATGTTAAAATGAATCATCTCAGTTGTAAATACTTTTAAGTCATTTATCACCTCACTTGACTCATGAAAACACGCTTTACAGGGTAACAAAATACTTTCTCATTTCACTGAATCATCGCAGCCGCTACTTCATTGCAATAATGTGTGTACCGTACAGTGCATAACTGCAATAGCATTACATATAGATGGCTGGATGGCTGAGCAGTCAAGGTGGCAGCCTACTGCTCTGAAGATCTGGGATAAAATCTAGATGAGTCAAAAAATCCCCAGAAACTTTTCAGGAGTGGACGGGACGGTCCATCAGGATATGTCAGGCCCCATCCCTCACCACCCAGCTGCCCTACTGTGAAGATGGCCAAACCCATAATGGGCTTGCTAAAAGTGGCACTCTTAGTGCCCACAGGCAGAAAGGGTTTAAAGAAAAAAAGCATTACATATAAGTTTAAATTATATTTTGAGTTCACTGTAAATGATTTAATAAGAAATCTAGCTTAGTTGCTGTAAACAGTAATTAATTTTAATAGTACACAAACTCTACATAAATACTTTAGCTATACAACTAGTAAAAGCCTGATAATTCCTAAAATCATTGGTGCTAATTCAGTAGTCAGACTTAATATGAAGATACTATCAAGGTTTATCATCTATAACAAATCACAGATATATAACCACAGCTACATGCAAATACCAATAAACTAGCAAAAAATAAATATCATCAAACAAGAACAAATGTTTTCTTCCATTTTAAATGGTCATTTTCAGGTTCAAAGAATGCAGATATAAACGAATGCATTTTTAAAAAATAGAACATAATTACAAATATCAAATATGGTAGCTGTTTTATATATTTCTGTAAATGTCTGTCTCTTTAATCCGAATAAATAGAACATAAATTTAAAAATTGTAAACATTGCAAAATATATGCATGTCTATTGCAACATTTAACATTTTTTTTTTATTTAAAGTATTATCGGGATTAAAAAACAAAATATACATCTTAATTCAAGACTTACGAGAGGACACAGAATGCCCTCCACACTGTCAAAAGTGAGACCATCTCCTTATAATTAATTGCCATGCCCCTTCTGAAGGCCTTCAAATTTCTAATTGTTCAAGATATTTCAGGCTGGCTGGTGTCACAGTGGTGTAATGTGTGGGCGTTATCAAAATTAACACGAATGTTGTCGTCATTGGCAAAAATAGTGTGGGTGTGGTGAGCCCCTTTTGAATTGTACACAGGTTGTCTAAAAAGTGTTTTGTCCCAGGTATACCGGAGTATATCTGGTTATAATATGGGGACTTTTACTGAGGACTTCACAAACAAAAGCAGGGTACACTAAGGTAAAAGTTTTCTGAGTAAGTTTTGCATTGTCGTTAATGCACCATGCTGTGGCTCCTCGCATCTCCCCCTTACATTGATTCTCCCGTGTCTTCTTTAATTGATATTTTATGAGAGTCTCGTCTCTCCATTCCTGTCTTAATTTGTTACAGTTATTTATAATTATAACATCTTTTAAATATCACTTATGGTAGCTGCTATTTCGTTGTGAATGTGTCTCTTTAATCCGATCAATTCAGTTCGGTAGACTATCAATACAGCTTTCAGGTTAGATACTTCTTTTATTGTTTTGACATATGCATTTTGGACTTATATGAATTTTAAGTCCCTCTTCAGTTCAAAACTACAAATTGTTTAAAAAAACACAATTAGTAAGATGACAAATTCTTCGCATGTAAATCATATGTACTGACAAAACTATTGTATTTAAAAATTGTTACACTTAAACGATACCTAAGGTTCTGTCTTCTAAAACCACGGTGTATAACGGGTAATGTTGGAAAGAGTTTAAAATACAGCCATTAAAAACACTTCAAATACATTTTCACATTAATACGGTGAACCTAATATATCAATACATTTATAATTTTTACTTTATAAACATCATATATTTTAACAGAAACAATATAACACGATACTCACTTTTAACATGTGTATTAGTCTGAAATGCATATGTCAAAACAATAAAAGAAGTATCTAACCTGAAAGCTGTATTGATAGTCTACTGAACTGAATTGATTGAATTAAAGAGACACATTCACAATAACATCTTTTGTTTATTAAAGTTTTAATATATTTGGTGTTGTGTTACACTCTGTTACATTGTGTTAAATACTCCTCCTTTAATATAAAAAGTAATTTAAGTTATCCTCTGTTTTGCAAGAAAATGGTCAGAAGTAATAATGTTAAAATAAAACTTAACAGTTATATAGCATCATCGGTTATCATCACTTCGGCATCTTCCTTGCTTTTAATTTTAAATGCCCTCTAATCAAATCTCCCTTTCTTTATAAATATCGTCCTCAAAGTCCATATAAATAATCGTCCTCAAAGTTATGTGGACTTTGAAGACGATATTTATAAAGAAAGGGAGATTTGATTAGAGGGCATTTAAAATTAAAAGCGAGGAAGATGCCAAAGTGACGATAACCGATGATGCTATATAACTGTTAAGTCTTCTATGGCCAATTTGCCGGATACATTGCCGATACTTCTACTGTCAGTAATTTAGACATATGATGAAAATAGAGAGGAGTGAAAGTTCTAAAACTTCAAAAAGAATATTTTGTTAACTGTTAAAGTAACCACATTTTGAACCTAAGAGTGAGAATATTAATGAGTGAGTTGAGGATATTTTTTCATTTCTTTTAAGATTAAATTGAACTTTTTAAACTAAAAGTCATAAAAGAATTTGTGCTTCATACTGGATAAATTGAATGACTTTATGATAGGAGAGTGAACTATATTATCATTTATAGTCTTTGTAATCCTTGTTTTAATTATTGATCTAACGAAAGTGTTTTAATAATCTGATAGTTTTAACCATAAATTAAAACTCTTAAACAGTTTAAATTTGATATATAGATGATAACTTAAACCATTAGTTTGTCAATTAGTAAAATACTCTAAGGATTTTAAGGCTTTTTAGTTATAATGAGTTATAAGCTTATGATGTGTGGCATGTGGTTAGCATCTATATAAAGTCATCTTTTGAAATCATATTTTTTATTTCATTATCAATCACTATAATGTGACATTCAATTACAGTTTTAGTGGTTTGACCTAATTCTATAAAGTTCATATAATATTTTAGTTTTGTTTAGTTTCAGATGACAATTGTAGTGTTAAATGACAAAATGAAATTTATCTTTATATTTGAAATCTATTAAGAATTGTATGGAATGTTACTATTTAAGTGCAATTGTTGAAGCTACAAGAATTTAAATTAATTAATGTATTTTATTTGTAAATTTTATATAGATTTAGTCTCTATTATGAAGTTTTAATATGTTGTATGGTCTGTTATTTTCCTATCCTTTTTATTCTAGAGCATCCTTTAAATAAAAAACTCAAGCTGCTAGTTAATAAAGCCACAAATAAGACTTTAACACTAAAGACGACTTCTAACAACTTACCACTGCGTTGAGTAATAACAATCCATGAAACCTTTTTTATGACAGTGTTAGTAACAGGGGACACCATTTAGTCACCACCTGAAGCAGACCTTGGTGGAGGTCGAAAACGTTTGTGAAGCTTGTTAAGGACCAAACACTGTTATAAAAAAAGGTTTCGTGGATTGTTATAAATAAGACTTTATTGGAAATGTTTTGAGCAGCTTCAGCTAAATACTGGTTTGTTCATTTCCAACTATCCTTTAAATTTGAGGCAATACCACAATCCCTCAAAATATAAGAAATTCTTGAATTGTGAATCCTATTTTAATTCTTCTTATAGCAGTTTTCTGTGAATTTTTCCATTTATCGTCGGTGATTAATCATCTTATACAATTTGTAATAAATTTAAATGAGATTGTCTTTTGACAAATTTATTTTGATAAGATCAAAAAAGGAGAAAGACAAGTCAAGCATTGCTTAGCCTTTGTAGAAACACTTGTATTAATTACTTTGAAGTGTCATTTGCATTTGTTTTCAATTAATTTTCTTACTATGTTTGGTCTTGAATCTTTCACATGGCTAGGCATAAAAATTCTTGGATAGAATGTTGTTATTCTATACTTTTCTCTCTCGCTATATATTTTTTAAAGATTTTAGTGATTACATGTTGCAGAGAATCACAGAAAATTTTCCAGTGGGCATAAGTTGGAGACAAATAATTACATCAACAAATTTTTATTTAATTATTTAATCTTTCGATTTTTTTAAAAATAAAATATAGTATTGCATCAAAGCATATTTCAATTGCTTTTATAATTATAATTTGTGGAACTTTTTAATCAAACCAGGGAGAAAGTGCCCTGTTTGACTCACTCTGTGGACATCCATGCAGAGAATTATTAATGCTGCAATCATTTCATCCATTTGTCATTGTATAATAATGCATATATACATTATGTAGACCTATATAATATTAATAAACTTTGATTTTCTTTTTGAAACCGTGTCCTGTTTTATATTTGTGGCGTAGTAAACACTAGTATTGTGTTTTATTCCAAAGACACATGGAAAATTTGCCATGTGTCTTTGGAATAAAACACAATACTAGTGTTTACTACGCCACAAATATAAAACAGGACACGGTTTCAAAAAGAAAATCAAAGTTTATTAATATTATATAGGTCTACATAATGTATATATGCATTATTATACAATGACAAATGGATGAAATGATTGCAGCATTAATAATTCTCTGCATGGATGTCCACAGAGTGAGTCAAACAGGGCACTTTCTCCCTGGTTTGATTAAAAAGTTCCACAAATTATAATTATAAAAGCAATTGAAATATGCTTTGTTGCAATACTATATTTTATTTTTAAAAAAATCGAAAGATTAAATAATTAAATAAAAATTTGTTGATGTAATTATTTGTCTCCAACTTATGCCCACTGGAAAATTTTCTGTGATTCTCTGCAACATGTAATCACTAAAATCTTTAAAAAATATATAGCGAGAGAGAAAAGTATAGAATAACAACATTCTATCCAAGAATTTTTATGCCTAGCCATGTGAAAGATTCAAGACCAAACATAGTAAGAAAATTAATTGAAAACAAATGCAAATGACACTTCAAAGTAATTAATACAAGTTTTCTACAAAGGCTAAGCAATGCTTGACTTGTCTTTCTCCTTTTTTGATCTTATCAAAATAAATTTGTCAAAAGACAATCTCATTTAAATTTATTACAAATTGTATAAGATGATTAATCACCGACGATAAATGGAAAAATTCACAGAAAACTGCTATAAGAAGAATTAAAATAGGATTCACAATTCAAGAATTTCTTATATTTTGAGGAATTGTGGTATTGCCTCAAATTTAAAGGATAGTTGGAAATGAACAAACCAGTATTTAGCTGAAACTGCTCAAAACATTTCCAATAAAGACTTATTTATAACAATCCACAAAACCTTTTTTTATAACAGTGTTTGGTCCTTAACAAGCTTCACAAACGTTTTCGACCTCCACCAAGGTCTGCTTCAGGTGGTGACTAAATGGTGTCCCCTGTTACTAACACTGTTATAAAAAAGGTTTCATGGATTGTTATTACTCAATGCAGTGTTAAGTTGTTAGAAGTCGTCTTTAGTGTTAAAGTCTTATTTGTGGCTTTATTAACTAGCAGCTTGAGTTTTTTATTTAAAGGATGCTCTAGAATAAAAAGGATAGGAAAATAACAGACCATACAACATATTAAAACTTCATAATAGAGACTAAATCTATATAAAATTTACAAATAAAATACATTAATTAATTTAAATTCTTGTAGCTTCAACAATTGCACTTAAATAGTAACATTCCATACAATTCTTAATAGATTTCAAATATAAAGATAAATTTCATTTTGTCATTTAACACTACAATTGTCATCTGAAACTAAACAAAACTAAAATATTATATGAACTTTATAGAATTAGGTCAAACCACTAAAACTGTAATTGAATGTCACATTATAGTGATTGATAATGAAATAAAAAATATGATTTCAAAAGATGACTTTATATAGATGCTAACCACATGCCACACATCATAAGCTTATAACTCATTATAACTAAAAAGCCTTAAAATCCTTAGAGTATTTTACTAATTGACAAACTAATGGTTTAAGTTATCATCTATATATCAAATTTAAACTGTTTAAGAGTTTTAATTTATGGTTAAAACTATCAGATTATTAAAACACTTTCGTTAGATCAATAATTAAAACAAGGATTACAAAGACTATAAATGATAATATAGTTCACTCTCCTATCATAAAGTCATTCAATTTATCCAGTATGAAGCACAAATTCTTTTATGACTTTTAGTTTAAAAAGTTCAATTTAATCTTAAAAGAAATGAAAAAATATCCTCAACTCACTCATTAATATTCTCACTCTTAGGTTCAAAATGTGGTTACTTTAACAGTTAACAAAATATTCTTTTTGAAGTTTTAGAACTTTCACTCCTCTCTATTTTCATCATATGTCTAAATTACTGACAGTAGAAGTATCGGCAATGTATCCGGCAAATTGGCCATAGAAGACTTAACAGTTATATAGCATCATCGGTTATCGTCACTTTGGCATCTTCCTCGCTTTTAATTTTAAATGCCCTCTAATCAAATCTCCCTTTCTTTATAAATATCGTCTTCAAAGTCCACATAACTTTGAGGACGATTATTTATATGGACTTTGAGGACGATATTTATAAAGAAAGGGAGATTTGATTAGAGGGCATTTAAAATTAAAAGCAAGGAAGATGCCGAAGTGATGATAACCGATGATGCTATATAACTGTTAAGTTTTATTTTAACATTATTACTTCTGACCATTTTCTTGCAAAACAGAGGATAACTTAAATTACTTTTTATATTAAAGGAGGAGTATTTAACACAATGTAACAGAGTGTAACACAACACCAAATATATTAAAACTTTAATAAACAAAAGATGTTATTGTGAATGTGTCTCTTTAATTCAATCAATTCAGTTCAGTAGACTATCAATACAGCTTTCAGGTTAGATACTTCTTTTATTGTTTTGACATATGCATTTCAGACTAATACACATGTTAAAAGTGAGTATCGTGTTATATTGTTTCTGTTAAAATATATGATGTTTATAAAGTAAAAATTATAAATGTATTGATATATTAGGTTCACCGTATTAATGTGAAAATGTATTTGAAGTGTTTTTAATGGCTGTATTTTAAACTCTTTCCAACATTACCCGTTATACACCGTGGTTTTAGAAGACAGAACCTTAGGTATCGTTTAAGTGTAACAATTTTTAAATACAATAGTTTTGTCAGTACATATGATTTACATGCGAAGAATTTGTCATCTTACTAATTGTGTTTTTTTAAACAATTTGTAGTTTTGAACTGAAGAGGGACTTAAAATTCATATAAGTCCAAAATGCATATGTCAAAACAATAAAAGAAGTATCTAACCTGAAAGCTGTATTGATAGTCTACCGAACTGAATTGATCGGATTAAAGAGACACATTCACAACGAAATAGCAGCTACCATAAGTGATATTTAAAAGATGTTATAATTATAAATAACTGTAACAAATTAAGACAGGAATGGAGAGACGAGACTCTCATAAAATATCAATTAAAGAAGACACGGGAGAATCAATGTAAGGGGGAGATGCGAGGAGCCACAGCATGGTGCATTAACGACAATGCAAAACTTACTCAGAAAACTTTTACCTTAGTGTACCCTGCTTTTGTTTGTGAAGTCCTCAGTAAAAGTCCCCATATTATAACCAGATATACTCCGGTATACCTGGGACAAAACACTTTTTAGACAACCTGTGTACAATTCAAAAGGGGCTCACCACACCCACACTATTTTTGCCAATGACGACAACATTCGTGTTAATTTTGATAACGCCCACACATTACACCACTGTGACACCAGCCAGCCTGAAATATCTTGAACAATTAGAAATTTGAAGGCCTTCAGAAGGGGCATGGCAATTAATTATAAGGAGATGGTCTCACTTTTGACAGTGTGGAGGGCATTCTGTGTCCTCTCGTAAGTCTTGAATTAAGATGTATATTTTGTTTTTTAATCCCGATAATACTTTAAATAAAAAAAAAATGTTAAATGTTGCAATAGACATGCATATATTTTGCAATGTTTACAATTTTTAAATTTATGTTCTATTTATTCGGATTAAAGAGACAGACATTTACAGAAATATATAAAACAGCTACCATATTTGATATTTGTAATTATGTTCTATTTTTTAAAAATGCATTCGTTTATATCTGCATTCTTTGAACCTGAAAATGACCATTTAAAATGGAAGAAAACATTTGTTCTTGTTTGATGATATTTATTTTTTGCTAGTTTATTGGTATTTGCATGTAGCTGTGGTTATATATCTGTGATTTGTTATAGATGATAAACCTTGATAGTATCTTCATATTAAGTCTGACTACTGAATTAGCACCAATGATTTTAGGAATTATCAGGCTTTTACTAGTTGTATAGCTAAAGTATTTATGTAGAGTTTGTGTACTATTAAAATTAATTACTGTTTACAGCAACTAAGCTAGATTTCTTATTAAATCATTTACAGTGAACTCAAAATATAATTTAAACTTATATGTAATGCTTTTTTTCTTTAAACCCTTTCTGCCTGTGGGCACTAAGAGTGCCACTTTTAGCAAGCCCATTATGGGTTTGGCCATCTTCACAGTAGGGCAGCTGGGTGGTGAGGGATGGGGCCTGACATATCCTGATGGACCGTCCCGTCCACTCCTGAAAAGTTTCTGGGGATTTTTTGACTCATCTAGATTTTATCCCAGATCTTCAGAGCAGTAGGCTGCCACCTTGACTGCTCAGCCATCCAGCCATCTATATGTAATGCTATTGCAGTTATGCACTGTACGGTACACACATTATTGCAATGAAGTAGCGGCTGCGATGATTCAGTGAAATGAGAAAGTATTTTGTTACCCTGTAAAGCGTGTTTTCATGAGTCAAGTGAGGTGATAAATGACTTAAAAGTATTTACAACTGAGATGATTCATTTTAACATACTATATATGCAGTAATATATTCCAAACAGTTTGTTGTAGCCCCAGAATTAATAGAAAGTTTGCATAAGAAAAATCACTGGAAAACAAAAAGATATCTGTGAAAAATTGGATTAATCATGGAAGCTCAAGATATCTGTAGTAATCTAACATATGAATTAAAATTAGGAAAGCTCATGAATTACAAGAAAATTAATTCAACAAACTGTTAGCAAAAGTTTCACCCAGAGTAAAAAATCTGATCAAAAGAAAATATTACATTAAAAATAGTCAGCATTCTTGAACCCATTCACATGATAGTATATGTAAATCATCAGTTGAGACACCAAACCTCTGAGCCTTCAGTACTTTTTGCAATATAGATATGTATGTTGTTCAGATTGTATTTATTCTTGTCTTAAGTTTTTCATTGATTTCTATTCCTAATTCTTGAATGTCAGAAATTAATTTTAATAACAGTAGTTCTATAATAGCTTCTCTCTTTACAGGCTTTGCATCATAAATTCCAAAAACATACTTTTTCATAAACATTAATTAATTTTTCGTTAGACCTCTACCTTGTCACCATTTTAAAATATTAGGTGCATACCAGAATTATGTACTGTACAATGGCATTTAGCCATAACTTGTAACCAGTGAGTTCTGAATAAAACTTTTTATGTCACTTTTAAACATAATCCTCCTCTTTTTCAAAACACACTTGGCATCTCTTTAACCACTTTTCAAAGCACTGTGTGTACGCGTCTTCTGGAGTTCTTTGGACCACAGGAAAACTGCAATACCAAGAACAGATCTTGATGAATAATGCATACCACAGAGTGAATCCTTCAGGTTTGTAGACAGGCTTAAGTTGCTTGAAGCCAGATCTGATGAGTATAGAGGATGCAGAAAGAATTTGATGGCCTTTTCTATCAGAAAATCTCTGATGACTTGAGCTCTGTGATTGCAGGCATAAAATGTTTGTCCAGCATATCTCTTGCATACTGATCAGTAATTGTGTCACAGTTTTCAGAAGTAGCAGGTGGCAAGGCAACCAGAATGTGACTCATCTTTGGTAGAGTTTCTTTTACCTGAAAATTTTCAAGTTCACTTGTGAACTCTGCAGTCAGCAAAAACAGACTCGCCACAGCATCCATTAATTGCTAGTGAAAATCTACCAATTTTCACCACAAACAAAAAAAATTTGATGACAGCCCACTGCTCATGAACTAAAACTCCATGCTTTTGGAAACAAGTTCACAAGAAATGTAAATTACTTAGCATCTGCTGCTGGCACACTAATGGAACTTCACAAGTGACTGGTGAAGGCTTGTTCAAATTTGTCCCAAGAGGACCATCCTACATAATTTGCTGCAACCGCACTAGAGAGAAACAGTACCTAATTCTGGTATGCACCATGTACACAACTGAATGCAAAAATTAAACATTTTTTAACTCAGACTTTATTCAATTTTGTTGATCATCTAAATTGAATTATTGGTTTATATGTTCAATTTGTGATCAAGTCAATTGAATTTGACTGAGTTGATTGGCTAACTATACTTGTGAAAGTGCATCTTTAGGGCTGATACTTTATAAAGCTTGAATGTTGTTATTCAATTTATGTTGATAATCTGTTATGCGAATGCTATAGCAAAT
>NW_019386096.1:40755-43635 GCF_000671375.1 Centruroides sculpturatus
CCCCTATAAGATCATTGATTTTTCCGTTTTATCTGAATTACATGTTGTACGAGTCACTTAGATTTTACAAATACGTGTGCCGGGCTGTGAACGGCTCACATATTTGTAAAATCTAAGTGACTCGTACAACATGTAATTCAGATAAAACGGAAAAATCAATGATCTTATAGGGGGGTCGACTGTACTTCATTACATGTTCGAGCATGGTTACTGTCATCTTATCGGTTGATATCATATCTTCTAATGAAAATTTCTCCATGTATTAAATGAGTCTTCTAAATAAGGTGGATCCCATAAAACTAGACCCGCTTCGAAATTTGCAATTAAAAAAAACGAATGCGTAATTTTTCCGGAAAAAGTTTAAAATTATGTGTGGAGCCATCTGTTACGAGATTTTATTTTGAGGGTAGAGATGAGTTTTAAAAAAAAAATTGTAAATGCTGATAACGAGTAAAATCGTCATTAAGTCCGACCCTACTGGAGACACACACGACCCCAATTATCTCCTCACACCTTCGACCTTAATTAAACAAAATTTAATAGCATCGATCCCCCTAATAAACAAACCTCCTTGCAAAGTGTCAGAAATATCTGACAAAAACACAAAAGTTATTAAGCTTAAAAAAAAAAAAATGAACAAAATCGTGCCTACCACACTTACGACAGAATAAACCCTGAACTTTTTTTCGCATTTCCCGACGTTTCAAGGTCCACTGAGTCAAAAATGTAAACATCTAGGAATTCTTTTTTACATTGACATTCCAACAGTGGAAATGCCAGTATATGGTGAACGGGAATGACATATCCAGAATGGACCACCCCGAAAAATTCCTGATGTTTGTCGACAATCCTAATTCGAGTTCGGAGCAGCCTGAGCGGCGAGCTTTCATATTAACAGCTCGGCCATCAGTTTACATCTGTTGTAACGACGACGTGAAATTGCCGATTCGCGCTAAAATGTCAGAATGACTCAGTAGTTCCTGATCGTATGTGAGAGCAAATTATCCAGAAACAAACTTCACAGTTACATAATTATGGTCTCGACTTATTGTTACAAAAGAATGCTTACAATATCAAAGATCTACCGTTGTTGGGAGAAATAAACTTTCCTGGATCCTCTCCTTTCCGTGGAAAGTGCCCGTCCCGCTGTTGATAATCTCCTGAAGTCTGCTCGGAGGTAGATTGCCCCGGGGCGTTGTTGAGAGTTTAAATACGAGAACTACTCTCTTTTTTCTTGTTAGATCGAACATTTCTTTATACGGACACGAAATTTCCACGTCTTTATACCAACAACAATCTTACGTAATCATTTTAAAGAACTCCTTTATAACTTCGCGTTGTTCCGAGTGTTTTCGGGTCCTCACAAGGATATCATGAAAACTAAAAACAGCTTATAATTGAAAATAAATTTATGACATACGTCTTGTATTAGGCCCGACAGCGCAGGATCTATATATATAACCCATTCATTTCGTGTCCGTCCCGTAACCGTTTCATAACGGACACTAGAGGCGACCCCTATCGTGTGTCATATTTCAAACATTTAAATCAACAATTTTAATTATTATTTAAATTAACAATTAAATTATTATTATTCATTTGGCCAATATAACAATATAAATAATTCAGTATATTTGTAATAGGAATTATTTCAGGGGCTTATATCTCGCGAAGGGTCGCGAGTAGGAGTATGGTTCCTTTTATTTTATTGTTCGCACAGGGGGCTACAGTTTGGGGGGATCGCTACCTCTTCATTCAAAGGGTAAATCTTACCATTCGTACTTTTACAGAGCTGTAGAGCATATTGATAGGAACAAAAAAGTCAAAGGAACCGTGCCTCATGGAAATTTGTAAAGAACGCCCACTACGGGGCGTCCCTGGCTACTAGTTTCTATATAATTTATGCAGAAAATTGAAACTAATAAAATTCAAAATTCAGATTTATTTCAGATTACTCAAAGANTTCCTTAGACAATATTTGAAATACAATATAAATTTACAAAACTTTTTTGAACAAACATTCAAAGAGGAGAATGTATTTTCAAATCTCAATAGTACAAAAAGCTTAATGCTCTTTTTCTGAAACTATTTCGAATATAACATGCTCTCATTGTAAGGTTTAAAAACATGTTCTCTTCTTTGAATGTTTGTTCAAAAACATTTTTAAAATTTATATTCCATTTTGAATATCGCTGAGATGGTTACACACATTGAAAGGGCTTGCTTTTATACATTTTTTGTGGTAAATAAAACAAAATTTTAACACAGACAGTTGTATCTCTCAGTACTTAAAATAATTATGTAGTATCTCAAAAAACAAAAAAATAAGTTTTTTTAATGAANATTGATAGGAACAAAAAAGTCAAAGGAACCGTGCCTCATGGAAATTTGTAAAGAACGCCCACTACGGGGCGTCCCTGGCTACTAGTTTCTATATAATTTATGCAGAAAATTGAAACTAATAAAATTCAAAATTCAGATTTATTTCAGATTAATCAAAGAAAAAGAACGGAAAACATTTTATTCCATCAGAAATATATCTGATATTTTTTATTCATTTAAAACAATAATTAAATTGTCGTATTTTCAATATTTTAACGACCAATTTATCATTTTAATATTTCGCTTCCACGATAAACTTTACGATAGGCCTACGTCTGACACAACCCAGATACCTATTAACAATAAATACGGATCTATATTAAGTTATCCGTGTCATTTAAACTTCCATAAATAAAATATATTTTATTTTTCAAAAATCTAAATTTTGTACGAATTAAAAGACTAAACGACGATCGACGTCATTCGTGACTTCATTACAACAATGCAATATTTAAACAATTGTTAACGGATCAACAATGAAATTAAATCATTGTTGAA
>NW_019386096.1:45493-56356 GCF_000671375.1 Centruroides sculpturatus
TTTTTTTCGAAAATGTTTTGGTCTTTTGTTGAATTAATTTTGGCTTATTCTTCGATGGATGGAATATTCTTGGAGTCATAAATAGGCTTACCAGACGTCCCGGTTTTCCGGGATTGTACAAGATTTTTTCCGACTGCCATCTAGAAACAGGACTTTATTTAAAAAACTGTTCCTACAGAGAAGTTATTATTAAATCATTAACCATTTTAAATGTATTTACGTCACTGGTAGATTAAAAATACATATCCTGCATGTTATGGATATCTTTCGGGAAGGCCTCATTTTGTCCCGGATTTTATCTCAAAAAACATGGCAACCCTAGCCACAGAAAACATTAAATTAATAATAAATAAAACAGATAATCGATTAGAACAGATATGTTTGTTTCATATTTATTTTTTAATCTCGTGTTTTTCTTAATTTTGGTTAATGAATTTTACTTATGTTTTGCGTACTAACCGTAAATAGCTATCTACTCTGTGGCTTTGCTATGGCAATAACGTGATTTTAATTAATAGCTAATCCAATGCTAACAAGTACTGACTTAATCATATAATCAAATGTTTTGAAATACGGATAATAATGTATTAAAAATTGTAGCACTTGGTAAAAACCGCTACTTAGCAGTCAGACCAATTTTATATTTCTCTCTTGTATAGAACGTTGATCGGCGCCAAAACTTTTATGGAAAATCCCGTTTTGGGTTGAGATCATCGCTGATTTAAGAGGGACTTAAGTTATATTAGGATAAATAACAAGATAATCCCAAGATTTCGAATGTTTGTTTTATGAATAAAGTTATTTCACCTGGTTATCTTGCCGGACATGACAGTTTGTTTATTAATTAATAATACAACAATAAAAATGTATTTTTCTAATAAATTCTTTAAAAATATGTGAAAATAAATTACAAATTAGAATTCGAATTTATTTTTGTATAAAGTATTGCGAGTAAANCATCTCCGTTTCCGTTTCGGCTGCGGCTAAAGTAAAAGAAAACGACTTGGCACTACTTCTTCGGCTATTAAAAATATTTTGCTGATTATTATTTGCGGGTGCAATCTGCTGGGATGGCTCTCGTCGAGATAAATTTGAAAGACTAAATTTACTGCTGGAGCCATTCGTTGATGACGAAAATGTTCCGGAGTTCTTTTCTATAATAATAATATAACATTAATTAATATTAAACAATGTATTGATACATTTAAATTTTGTTTATTCTAGAGAGAGAGTGACATAGAAAAAAATATGTCATTCAAACTATAATTAAAAATTATTTATAACAAGTTGTAGTCTTAACTCAAGAATAAACGTTTCTTTTTTGAATTTCTTCTTTCTTGTTAACATAGAATTAATGTTTTAAGTAATAAATAAAACTTACTGATGATAATTTTACATAACCAAGTTGAGCAATAATTATTTGATTTTGTAAAGTTATGATTTGCAAAATTATTTATGATATAAAATAACTTTTACATCTCTTTTCTTTAGTCATAGCCTCCTAAGCTATGACTAAAGAAACTGCACATTTCCAGACATATACTTACATGTGTTTTTTTTTTTNAGTTGAGCAATAATTATTTGATTTTGTAAAGTTATGATTTGCAAAATTATTTATGATATAAAATAACTTTTACATCTCTTTTCTTTAGTCATAGCCTCCTAAGCTATGACTAAAGAAACTGCACATTTCCAGACATATACTTACATGTGTTTTTTTTTTCATTTTCCAGTGAAGAATCATCTCTTGAACTTTGCCCCACTGTTTTGAAAACATCTGTATTCAACAAATTATACTTATGCTTATCTCAGCATTACATAAAATGGACAGATGCAAAACTTGAAAGAAAATTTCATAAGAATGGCTCACCTAATTTTCAGGCCTTATTTTTAAATTTCAAATTATAAACACAGATATCTTCCATATAATACAGTAATTAGGTCCTGAAAAAGTGCTGTGTTATGCAAATCTGTGCTATACAAAACAGGGTTAAGTTTCAAAAGTTAGCAAAAATATACTATTCTTTTNACCTAATTTTCAGGCCTTATTTTTAAATTTCAAATTATAAACACAGATATCTTCCATATAATACAGTAATTAGGTCCTGAAAAAGTGCTGTGTTTTGCAAATCTGCGCTATAGGGCTAAGTTCCAAAAGTTAGCAAAAATATACTATTCTTTTTTGTGATTAAGAGAAATATGTTTATTAAAGCAATGAATAATTATCTAACAATCACAATCAAATTGAACATTAATATTAATTTTTTCTTCATTGCTAAACACTGTTAAATGAGGATACTGTCTTTTTGGCAAAATATTGTCACTTTCCTGTTGACCTTAATTAATCTAAAGTATCAGTAATCTTGAGTTTTATCTACTTTTTTCATAAAATCTGATATTATCATGTGCTTGCATTTGCCTAGAAGATGTTTAAAAATTTTGTTTTNTTTCAAATTATAAACACAGATATCTTCCATATAATACAGTAATTAGGTCCTGAAAAAGTGCTGTGTTATGCAAATCTGTGCTATACAAAACAGGGTTAAGTTTCAAAAGTTAGCAAAAATATACTATTCTTTTTTGTGATTAAGAGAAATATGTTTATTAAAGCAATGAATAATTATCTAACAATCACAAATTGAACAATAAGATTAATTTTTTCTTCATTGCTAAACACTGTTATATGAGGATACTGTCTTTTTGGCAAAATATTGTCACTTTCCTGTTGACCTTAATCTGAAGTATCAGTAATCTTGAGTTTTATCTATTTTTCTCATAAAATCTGATATTATCATGTGCTTGCATTTGCCTAGAAGATGTTTAAAAATTTTGTTTTTTTCTGTAGTAATTTTTAATTTAATATATAANATTAATATTAATTTTCTCTTCATTGCTAAACACTGATAAATGAGGATACTGTCTTTTTGGCAAAATATTGTCACTTTCCTGTTGACCTTAATCTATCAGTAATCTTGAGTTTTATCTACTTTGTTCATAAAATCTGATATTATCATGTGCTTGAATTTGCCTAGAAGATGTTTAAAAATTTTGTTTTTTTCTGTAGTAATTTTTAATTTAATATATAAAAACAAAACATAGCAACAGTCTTTTGGATTCATTTAGATCACTATCACCAACAGCTAACTTTCCTTTAAACCAGGGTTTATAGGAAAGCTATCAATAGAATAGAAAGCAATGACAAGGAAGAAAAGTTCTACAATCAGTTCTCATTTTAAAAAAAACTGGGAAAAAGGCACAAAACATAAAAAATTTCACCATTCTAAAAGCCATGAGCAAATATGAGACAATATGTGTGCCTGCTTGAATAAAAAAAATTGAATGACATTGTTTGCACTTAAAAATTGTGACATTTTGTACGGAGATGTCTCCAATTCCCAAATTCTGTTAGAGTGAAACTGTNTTTGGATTCATTTAGATCACTATCACCAACAGCTAACTTTCCTATAAATCAGAGTTTATAGGAAAGCTATCAATAGAATAGAAAGCAAGGACAAGAAAGAAACGTTGTACAATCAGTTCTCATTAAATAAAACTGGGCAAAAGGCACAAAACATTAAAAATTTCAACATTCTAAAATCCATGAGCAAATATGAGACAATATGTGTGCCTGCTTGAATAAAAAAAAATTAAATGACAGTGTTTGCACTTAAAAATTGTGACATTTTGTACCGAGATGTCTCCAATTCCCAAACCATGTTAGAGTGAAACTGTGTTGTACAAAGGATATCTGTAATATTATATTTAAAGAAAAGAACTAATATGCAATGATCAAAATGCAAAAAATTTTAGATTATATTTCTGTGCTTGATGACTCTGGCAGGAGATATATAGCATTTCTATTCTGGAAATATTTAGACATCATTTTAAAATCAACATTCTTTCTAGAAAAAATATTTCTTTTGTTTATCATATAGTTCAAATTTCAGAAATTTTAATATTCATTGTGTGTGATAAAGGAAGGCATACAGTTAATTCCAACAAAATCATTAGAATATTATTTAAACACTGATAAAACATTCAAGTTTTCAAGTATAGCCACTATCAATATGATATATAATCTGTAACTTTTAAGATCATCTGGAATTGTGGAATCATCTGAATTAATTGTATATTAATTGAGTATTTTTCAAGTTAATTTTATTTATGGTAAATTAAAGAGCACTAGTCACAAATAATTTGTTAAAATTAATACAGTAAACCCCCCACTAATTCAGACTAATATAGTATGAAGATTGTCTAACTTGAAAGTTAACATGGTGATTTTTCTGATGAATATGGATATACTACACAATCATTATACTACTGAATTTATTATTACAAGAAATTAGCTCAAAAAAATTTTATGATAGTACAGTATACAACAATGTATAATCTTTCGTTACATTACTTACTGACTACNAAAAATTTCACCATTCTAAAAGCCATGAGCAAATATGAGACAATATGTGTGCCTGCTTGAATAAAAAAAATTGAATGACATTGTTTGCACTTAAAAATTGTGACATTTTGTACGGAGATGTCTCCAATTCCCAAATTCTGTTAGAGTGAAACTGTGTTGTACAAAAAATATCTGTAATATCTATATTTAAAGAAAAGAACTAATATGCAATGATCAAAAAGCAAAAAATTTTAGATTATATTTTTGTGCTTGATGACTCTGGCAGGAGATATATAGCATTTTCATTCTGGAAATATTTAGACATCATTTTAAAACCAACATTATTTCTAGAAAAAATATTTCTTTTGTTTATCATATAGTTCAAATTTCAGAAATTTTAATATTCATTATGTGTGAAAAAGGAAGGCATACAGATAATTCGAACAAAATCATTAGAATATTATTTAAACACTGATAAAACATTCAAGTTTTCAAGTATAGCCACTATCAATATGATATATAATCTGTAACTTTTAAGATCATCTGGAATTGTGGAATCATCTGAATTAATTGTATATTAATTGAGTATTTTTCAAGTTAATTTTATTTATGGTAAATTAAAGAGCACTAGTCACAAATAATTTGTTAAAATTAATACAGTAAACCCCCCACTAATTCAGACTAATATAGTATGAAGATTGTCTAACTTGAAAGTTAACATGGTGATTTTTCTGATGAATATGGATATACTACACAATCATTATACTACTGAATTTATTATTACAAGAAATTAGCTCAAAAAAATTTCATGATAGTACAGTATACAACAATGTATAATCTTTCGTTACATTACTTACTGACTACAGTGATATAATGCACAGTATTGCAAATATATCAAAAACACTTATTAATTACAATTTTTCAATTGCCAAAAAAATTTTAAATTACTGTTTCAAAAAATTTGAGTTAGCAGAGGTTTACTATATTTAAGTTTTTAATCATACCTACTCAAAATCAAATAGCTGTATTAATTTTATGTTTTGACCTATAAAATGTTTTTGAATTTATTTCATTTCAAATTGATGAGAAAGAATTATAAAATGCAAAACTCTGAATATGTGAATGTTTTATAAATTCTTTATAACAGGAAAGATTTAACAGTAATTCTAAATTATCTGTTGAATACGTTAAAAACAGTGTATTACTTTCAACATGTTATTTCATTTATTGCCTTGTTTCTCAATATCATTTTGATCAGGAGTTTCCAACTTTTCTTGATATTTGATCCCTTTCCAAACATAGATTTAATTCACTGATCTCTTATACTGATACAAAAAAAAATTAATTAAAACAGGATGAAATAAAAAAAATCAAGATGATTTTTATGCTTAATAAGCATTATTAATTTTCACTAAACATGAATCAAAATTCAAAATTGTGTTTTGCTTTATTTTGAATTTAGATATATTAATTATTATCTAATTGGAGAAATTTATTTATATTAAAATATAAGTAAATTTGTCCAATATCCTCCAAATATTTATTAGAGATTTGTAGGCTCTCTCAATTGACCTATCAGGGTTACTAGAGACCAGGATAGAAACTCCTGATTTAAATGAACTACATTAGCACAAAGTTTAAAATATAAATTATGTTATATTCTTACCTGGAAGTTTGAAAGATGTCCGAGCTAGAACGTTCTGCGTGTTTTGGAAATTTGTTGAAGATACATTTGATTCATTAGGGCTCTAAAAAAGGTAAATAANGTTGTACAATCAGTTCTCATTAAAGAAAACTGGGCAAAAGGCACAAAACATTAAAAATTTCAACATTCTAAAATCCATGAGCAAATATGAGACAATATGTGTGCCTGCTTGAATAAAAAAAAATTAAATGACAGTGTTTGCACTTAAAAATTGTGACATTTTGTACTGAGATGTCTCCAATTCCCAAATTCTGTTAGAGTGAAACTGTGTTGTACAAAAAATAAATGTAATATCTATATTTGAAGAAAAGAACTAATATGCAATGATCAAAATGCAAAAAATTTTAGATTATATTTCTGTGCTTGATGACTCTGGCAGGAGATATATAGCATTTCCATTCTGGAAATATTTAGATATCATTTTAAAACCAACATTATTTCTAGAAAAAATATTTCTTTTGTTTATCATATAGTTCAAATTTCAGAAATTTTAATATTCATTATGTGTGATAAACGATGGCATACAGTTAATTCCAACAAAATCATTAGAATATTATTTAAACACTGATAAAACATTCAAGTTTTCAAGTATAGCCACTATCAATATGATATATAATCTGTAACTTTTAAGATCATCTGGAATTGTGGAATCATCTGAATTAATTGTATATTAATTGAGTATTTTTCAAGTTAATTTTATTTATGGTAAATTAAAGAGCACTAGTCACAAATAATTTGTTAAAATTAATACAGTAACCCCCCACTAATTCAGACTAATATAGTATGAAGATTGTCTAACTTGAAAGTTAACATGGTGATTTTTCTGATGAATATGGATATACTACACAATCATTATACTACTGAATTTATTATTACAAGAAATTAGCTCAAAAAAATTTTATGATAGTACAGTATACAACAATGTATAATCTTTCGTTACATTACTTACTGACTACAGTGATATAATGCACAGTATTGCAAATATATCAAAAACACTTATTAATTACAATTTTTCAATTGCCAAAAAAATTTTAAATTACTGTTTCAAAAAATTTGAGTTAGCAGAGGTTTACTATATTTAAGTTTTTAATCATACCTACTCAAAATCAAATAGCTGTATTAATTTTATGTTTTGACCTATAAAATGTTTTTGAATTTATTTCATTTCAAATTGATGAGAAAGAATTATAAAATGCAAAACTCTGAATATGTGAATGTTTTATAAATTCTTTATAACAGGAAAGATTTAACAGTAATTCTAAATTATCTGTTGAATACGTTAAAAACAGTGTATTACTTTCAACATGTTATTTCATTTATTGCCTTGTTTCTCAATATCATTTTGATCAGGAGTTTCCAACTTTTCTTGATATTTGATCCCTTTCCAAACATAGATTTAATTCACTGATCTCTTATACTGATACAAAAAAAAATTAATTAAAACAGGATGAAATAAAAAAATTCAAGATGATTTTTATGCTTAATAAGCATTATTAATTTTCACTAAACATGAATCAAAATTCAAAATTGTGTTTTGCTTTATTTGAATTTAGATATATTAATTATTATATAATTGGAGAAATTTACTTATATTAAAATATAAGTAAATTTGTCCAATATTCTCCAAATATTTATTAGTGATTTGTAGGCTCTCTCAATTGACCTATCAGGGTTAATAGAGACCAGGATAGAAACTCCTGACTTAAATGAACTACATTAGCACAAAGTTTAATATATAAATTATGTTATATTCTTACCTGGAAGTTTGAAAGATGTCCCAGCTAGAACGTTCTGCGTGTTTTGGAAATTTGTTGAAGATACATTTGATTCATTAGGGCTCTAAAAAAGTGTAAATAATAAATATTTTATTTACATATATTTTATATTTTATATAAAATTGAACAAATGTAATATATTTAATTAATAATAATTTTATATTAAAAGCATGTAAAGTACTACAATTATTAATACTGTATATTGTTAATATGTGATTAACATGTACAAAACATGTTTGATTAAAGAAATCAGGAACTGATAATTAAACTTAATTAAAGTTTGCTAATTCAAATATTAATGTGAAATACTTTTAATAGTTAAACAAATTCATGTGTGTGATTCTATCATATCAACATAAACAAATATTGAAGAACAAAACTGATTCCATTTCTATGAATATTTATGATAATATAAATTAAACATAATCATTAATAAAACATTAATGTCTGCTTCTAACAGAAAATTATTAAAAATGATGTTGATTATTTTGGTAAAGAAGCAAAACTGAAAGACTTTTTAATCAAAGTATAAAACAATTGCTACAGTCAAAAGTTTAAACAATTTGATATACCTAAACTGAAGTATCTGGCATTCTGTAAGGCCTACATCATCGCGAATCTTGTATATAACACAAAAGTTTATATTAAAAATGAAAATATGATAAATATATACAGTATAATCTCTGAACAGTAGACACCATTAGGACCAAGAGGTTTGTCCACTATTCAGAGGTACTGGTACATGCTGGTAACCATATTTTATTTTAAGCCTGTCATTATAAAGTGATGAATATAATTATAAAGACATCAAATTTTCATTAGGAATGTGAATATAGAAAAAAATATGCATAGCATATATAATTAAAATGTATATACAATATATTATTTATTTTTTCAGCTGTAAAAATCTTGTTTTAATTGAATCTTGTTCGAATGTCGTGTTATGAAAGTGATTTGCTATCCACTTCAAGAAGTGGTTAATATGGCTTGAATTGTTACATTTATAACATCATTTATGATCTAAGTGACTTATAAAAATCAATACAGGGATTTGTCTGCTCTGTAGTTATCAAGTAGGTGTAACTTTTCAAAAATTATTTTTTCTTATTCACTAACTGATTTATTAAAAATTACACTTTAATGACCACTAAATGGTTAAAATGGTTATGACAACACTATTTGTTTGGTGAAAGTTCAAAGGCTGTGTTATGAAGATGATTTACCGACCACTTTAAAATGTGAGAAGATATTTGGTTTTCTCGCATTTATGACATCATTTATGCTCTTAAGTTTTTTTTTTTTGTTACTATTATATTACGGTTCTTGTCAAATGAAACTTTGGAAAAGATTATAGTTTTTGAGTATCATGAGCTTAATTTTAAAAATAAGACAGAAGTTTAATAACATTAATGTGTATGATGACAAATGGTGATTGACAACTTAATCAGATTAAACTTATCTAACATATAGAACGTTGTTTGATGTTTTATAACCTGTCCTCCTTCCCTATTTCTATTTTAAGCTAGTCTTTATTTGACACTTATTTTCAAAATTCATAATCTAAAAAAGTATTTGTCTATTTGAACAGATTATTTGTTTTCGTTTTAAAATATTTCATACATAACTAATTCTTTACAAATATTGAAGGCAAAACATTGTTTTCGTAAGGTTGATTATAAACGACAGCATCTATTATTTAGAAGTGAATATAACAGATGTCTTATTTGAAGGGTCTGGGGATTGTAAAAATATCCATTAAGTAGAGGTGCCCCACTATTTGGAAGTGTCCATTAATGGATGTTTCACTATCTGTCTAATAAAACTTTATATATCATTTCTTATAACCAATTATGAATTTCATCTTTACTTATTTGGGAATGTTTTCTGTGTCTCCCTGAACTAGCTGTATTGTATTTCTCTTGTAAGCAGCGGGGCATGAGAGCACTCATGATGATGTTTATAGATTTGTTAATCAAACAATGATTATTATTATAATAATCCTTTTTTGAATCTGAACAAGTATTTTCTTTTAACAATCTTAGTATTTTCTTTTAACAATTTTCTAGAGCTCCAATAACTACTAATAGACTTATTCTAGTTATCTCAGTCCAAGTAAAAAAATTTTCACTTAAAATAGCAAGATAAAAAAATCTTGCTCATTTTTCTTAGCAAAGTAAAGAACTTGCTTTTAGCAGAAATCAGATTAATGCTTTAGTCAACATTGCATTATGGCTGTTTTACAGTTTCAGCAAAATTTAGTTTCACATATAAATGTTTTTGGTCAATAAATAATATTTTGATTTTTAAAATAATTTAAAATGTAAGAAATAATTTAATGAAACAAAAATTTATAAATATAATACTTACGTATGGAAGTACTGTTCCATAACGTTCAGCTTCAATCATACCCCATCGTAATTCTTCTGGAGATATATCTTTGAAACATGTTAAACAATTTCTATTTCTTGGACTGTAACATGTAAAAGGCCACATATTTCCTTGATCCCAGGCTGTTACATCTTCTTCAATATTATTACTAAAATAAACAATTATATTTATTTAGTGTGTTAAGAAAAATTATAATCTATACTGAAAAACTAGAAATTGAAATTTACTTACAGTTCTTCAGGTTGATACTCTTTACACTCTGATCCTGGAGGCAATACTAATGTAAATTTACTATGGGGATCTATTTTCACTTCATCTTTCTTGAAGCCAAAGTAATCTTTATTTGTGTACATATAAAATGGTATATGTATAGTATGTGTAGTGGAAGGTTTTTCATTTTCATAATGATACTTTTCAAAATGATTCAGACCAAATCGATGCTTAGAATTTTCTTCTGTAATGGAAAAATTATTTATTTCATTTAACTTAAGCAATAAATCTTAAACAAAATGTAAAAAACTGCATTGAATAAGTTCAAATAAATGTTTTCAATTTTTTTTTTTAATTTTCAAACTTTAAAATATATTATAAAAAAG
>NW_019386096.1:60404-61984 GCF_000671375.1 Centruroides sculpturatus
TTTGTATATGGTTCAGTATGGTGTTTCGTCGCTTTTTATTAATTAGAGACCCAAATAAAACAAATATTTGTGTTTTTCAAATAAATTTTTGTTCGTCTCCTTTATAATAAATGAATTTATCTATTTCTAAATAAAAATTGAAAGTGTCTGTAGAAGTAATTTTTAAAAATATTCTTTTTGTGGTAAACTTTTAATACTTATTACTATAATCTAGACATGTTAATCCTTAAATATACTTATATATTTAAGGATTAACATGTCTAGATTATAGTAATGTCCTTAAATATACTTATATATTTAAGGATTGGGCCAAAATATACTTGTGGCCCAAAACTCAATGACTTCTTCCAATGTGGCCCAGAGGAACAAAAAGGTTGGGCACCCCTGATTTAGAGGGACAGTACATGCCGGCAGTCATATTGTATTTTAACCTGGTCATTATAAAGTGAAGAATACAATGGATTGTGAAAACATCAAATTTGCATTAGGAATGTGAAAATACCAAAAAGTATACATAGCATATATAATTAAAAATATATACAATATATTATTTATTTTTTCAGCTGTAAAAATCTTGTTTTAATTGAATCTTGTTCGAATGTCGTGTTATGAAAGTGATTTGCTATCCACTTCAAGAAGTGGTTAATATGGCTTGAATTGTTACATTTATAACATCATTTATGATCTAAGTGACTTATAAAAATCAATACAGGGATTTGTCTGCTCTGTAGTTATCAAGTAGGTGTAACTTTTCAAAAATTATTTTTTCTTATTCACTAACTGATTTATTAAAAATTACACTTTAATGACCACTAAATGGTTAAAATGGTTATGACAACACTATTTGTTTGGTGAAAGTTCAAAGGCTGTGTTATGAAGATGATTCACCGACCACTTTAAAATGTGAGAAGATATTTGGTTTTCTCGCATTTATGACATCATTTATGCTCTTAAGTTTTTTTTTTTTTACTATTATATTACGGTTCTTGTCAAATGAAACTTTGGAAAAGATTATAGTTTTTGAGTATCATGAGCTTAATTTTAAAAATAAGACAGAAGTTTAATAACATTAATGTGTATGATGACAAATGGTGATTGACAACTTAATCAGATTAAACTTATCTAACATATAGAACGTTGTTTGATGTTTTATAACCTGTCCTCCTTCCCTATTTCTATTTTAAGCTAGTCTTTATTTGACACTTATTTTCAAAATTCATAATCTAAAAAAGTATTTGTCTATTTGAACAGATTATTTGTTTTCGTTTTAAAATATTTCATACATAACTAATTCTTTACAAATATTGAAGGCAGGACATTGTTTTCGTAAGGTTGATTATAAACGACAGCATCTATTATTTAGAAGTGAATATAACAGATGTCTTATTTGAAGGGTCTGGGGATTGTAAAAATATCCATTAAGTAGAGGTGCCCCACTATTTGGAAGTGTCCATTAATGGATGTTTCACTATCTGTCTAATAAAACTTTATATATCATTTCTTATAACCAATTATGAATTTCATCTTTACTTATTTGGGAATGTTTTCTGTGCCTCCCTGAACTAGCTGTATTGTATTTC
>NW_019386096.1:62175-66294 GCF_000671375.1 Centruroides sculpturatus
ATAATTTGTTAAAATAAATACAGTAAACCCCCACTAATTCAGACTAATATAGTATGAAGATTGTCTAACTTGAAAGTTAACATGGTGATTTTTCTGATGAATATGGATATACTACACAATCATTATACTACTGAATTTATTATTACAAGAAATTAGCTCAAAAAAATTTTATGATAGTACAGTATACAACAATGTATAATCTTTCGTTACATTACTTACTGACTACAGTGATATAATGCACAGTATTGCAAATATATCAAAAACACTTATTAATTACAATTTTTCAATTGCCAAAAAAATTTTAAATTACTGTTTCAAAAAATTTGAGTTAGCAGAGGTTTACTATATTTAAGTTTTTAATCATACCTACTCAAAATCAAATAGCTGTATTAATTTTATGTTTTGACCTATAAAATGTTTTTGAATTTATTTCATTTCAAATTGATGAGAAAGAATTATAAAATGCAAAACTCTGAATATGTGAATGTTTTATAAATTCTTTATAACAGGAAAGATTTAACAGTAATTCTAAATTATCTGTTGAATACGTTAAAAACAGTGTATTACTTTCAACATGTTATTTCATTTATTGCCTTGTTTCTCAATATCATTTTGATCAGGAGTTTCCAACTTTTCTTGATATTTGATCCCTTTCCAAACATAGATTTAATTCACTGATCTCTTATACTGATACAAAAAAAAATTAATTAAAACAGGATGAAATAAAAAAATTCAAGATGATTTTTATGCTTAATAAGCATTATTAATTTTCACTAAACATGAATCAAAATTCAAAATTGTGTTTTGCTTTATTTGAATTTAGATATATTAATTATTATATAATTGGAGAAATTTACTTATATTAAAATATAAGTAAATTTGTCCAATATTCTCCAAATATTTATTAGTGATTTGTAGGCTCTCTCAATTGACCTATCAGGGTTAATAGAGACCAGGATAGAAACTCCTGACTTAAATGAACTACATTAGCACAAAGTTTAATATATAAATTATGTTATATTCTTACCTGGAAGTTTGAAAGATGTCCCAGCTAGAACGTTCTGCGTGTTTTGGAAATTTGTTGAAGATACATTTGATTCATTAGGGCTCTAAAAAAGTGTAAATAATAAATATTTTATTTACATATATTTTATATTTTATATAAAATTGAACAAATGTAATATATTTAATTAATAATAATTTTATATTAAAAGCATGTAAAGTACTACAATTATTAATACTGTATATTGTTAATATGTGATTAACATGTACAAAACATGTTTGATTAAAGAAATCAGGAACTGATAATTAAACTTAATTAAAGTTTGCTAATTCAAATATTAATGTGAAATACTTTTAATAGTTAAACAAATTCATGTGTGTGATTCTATCATATCAACATAAACAAATATTGAAGAACAAAACTGATTCCATTTCTATGAATATTTATGATAATATAAATTAAACATAATCATTAATAAAACATTAATGTCTGCTTCTAACAGAAAATTATTAAAAATGATGTTGATTATTTTGGTAAAGAAGCAAAACTGAAAGACTTTTTAATCAAAGTATAAAACAATTGCTACAGTCAAAAGTTTAAACAATTTGATATACCTAAACTGAAGTATCTGGCATTCTGTAAGGCCTACATCATCGCGAATCTTGTATATAACACAAAAGTTTATATTAAAAATGAAAATATGATAAATATATACAGTATAATCTCTGAACAGTAGACACCATTAGGACCAAGAGGTTTGTCCACTATTCAGAGGTACTGGTACATGCTGGTGACCATATTGTATTTTAAGCCTGTCATTATAAAGTGATGAATATAATTATAAAGACATCAAATTTTCATTAGGAATGTGAATATACAAAAAAATATGCATAGCATATATAATTAAAATGTATATACAATATATTATTTATTTTTTCAGCTGTAAAAATCTTGTTTTAATTGAATCTTGTTCAAATGTCATATTATGAAGGCAATTTGCTATCCACTTCAGGAGGGGAAATATATTTGAAATTGTCTCATGTATTTAATCGTTCCTACAACGTAATTTTCGGTTAGCGTGGAACGTATCTAANTATTTACTTTACCAGACGATAGTCACTTCGCGCATGCTCAGTTTCGCTATTTTGTAAGCAGACGATATTTTTATTCATGAAAAAAATGTTTATTTCGATTGTTATCTTACATTTTATTTCTTGATAAGATAGTATTTAAAATTAAAAAATGTTTTCATAAATAAAATGAAACGTAAAAACATTACTTTATGGTTTGAATTTGTTGGTAATACTGAACACCAGGAGAGTTGGGTTCTATATTAAAAGCACCAATGGGATCCATATTTCACGCATCTCCATCTTGGGTTACCCCGCGTTTCTTTATGCAGCGCTCGAGAAGCGCTTTACAGCGAACAGACTGAAACTGGTTTCTAATTGGCCAACACTGCTCGTGACGTCATTTCGCTACACTCTCGCTGCATAAAGAAACGCGGGGTACGTTTTCTTCACATTTGTAACTCCTAAATAGATTCATTTCCCTTCGTAAGTCCCCAGGAGGCATTCCCCTCGGCAGATCGCCCACGTGTCGCGTTGCCGTAATGAAAATACTGTAAACGAAACCAAATCAAGAATGGATCTCGAGATCAATTAGGATTACCACAACAAAATTACAAAAAAAATGCGAACACCTAAGAAATTTTGATAAAAATGTAATATAAATATTTAATCTTTACTAATTTTATGTTATAAATAAAACAAAAAAGAGAAGTCCTGCTTTTGTTTTTATCTTTTTTACAACTACAGAAATCCGCCCAGTTTTACGTTGAAAAGAAGCCATGTCTGGGAAACAGAGAAGGTATGGTAACCGTAGAGCAACAGAAAATAAAGAAAAATAGTAATCTGCAGTAACCGAGAAAGACCAAGTATAAACATTATACTGTAATTAACAATTAGGTTACAAGTTGAACTTGTAACCTAATTGTTAATTATTTTTAAATTTATTTTTTTTTTTGAATTGGCAACATAGCTGAAAATTGGCCGTAACATGATAATTTGCCAAATGCCCGCCAAATATTTATTTTGGCTGTTAGTGTATGAGTTAGTACATTTTTGTTTTGTTTAAATTTGTGCAAGTCGTCGCAAAAGTTCACAACTTAACTCACATCCAATTGTCCAATAATGAGCACGACCATCTTCGTCAAAAGTAAGGACATTGTTTAGCAGAGTTCTGTGGGATATACTAAAACAGCAGCCACATTCACTTGACACCAGTTCATGCAACTTTGACCTTTTTCCGGAAAAAAAAAGAATTTAAAGGCAAGCGCTTCGAGACATCTTTCTGTCTTTCTGTCTCATGTCTTTCTGTCAGCTTTCTGTCTCATGGCGGTCTCTTCAGATACTGGCTGAAAGTGACACGTTTCTCAGAAGTTTGGCAACGGGTTGCTCACGAAAGTGGAGATTACATCGAAAGACTGATTACTAAATGTTTATTTTATTTTAAAATTATTAAGTTACAACAACATTGTCACTGCATATAAAATGCACAGGTATTACTTTTGTCCGTTGTAAAACTTAACCAAAAAAAAGTAGAATAAAAAGAATTGGGATTTTTGAAAAGTGGCATATATGTGGGTATTAAAAAATGACTTGAATGAAAAATGAAGTTGTCCTCAGAAATAATACTCTTAAAATTAATATATATGTATCTCATATCACAATTAATCATAAATTGAAAGATAAATGAAAGACAGAAGTGGGGAAGCAAAAAACTTTACTACCTAGACATTAAATAATGGATTTGAGGAAAAACTGAGAATGGATCTTAATTTCAGTAATTATATAACCGATGTTTGTTTATCATCGATCTCAATTTATGATAGCACAAGAAAGAGCAAACATATTATTTTCTATACAGATAGAAAGAATATCGACCTGTATACATAAATAACTAAAAATGATATAAGTGAGTTATTTCAAGTATTTATTATTGAGCTGCAGTTTAAAAAGAATTATAGATCTGTAAATTGTCACGTCGACCGCGTGTCTGTCTGCCTGTCCTCCCTTAATCTCAAGAATGATGTTAGATAGATTTAAATGGAGACC
>NW_019386096.1:70865-110230 GCF_000671375.1 Centruroides sculpturatus
AACAGATTAATAATATTTTGGGGAATGACATAATTTTAATGTCAAGAAAATAATATATATATTTTTTTATTTTAGATTCCCATGTAATAACATCTATACAACAAATTTTTCTTTTATTATTATTATTATTACTTTCCTTTATCACTACAATAATTTGTACAATTTAAAGTCTTTAACATGACTACATGTAAATAATAAACAAGATGTGGACATGCTTATACAGAAAACAATTAATTTAATCAGCCATCATGGTCACAATAAAGTTTGTTCTTATGAAATGGACTCTCCTAGAACTTAATTGCCATATTTCATGTATTATTTTAATACTGTATTTCAATTAAGTGTGTTTCTGCATGAAAAATATATTATAAAATTTCTCAAATATTTTTAATCTGTACACACTCAAAGTTATTTTTATATTGATTAATCATTATAAAAAGAACTTAATCAGAAAGTAAGCTTAGAATACTTAAAAATGGAAAAGTTTAAGATTTTAATACCTTCAACTAATAAGCAATGAAGATATGTGATACAATAATTATCAATATATAGTTCTTTGGTGAATAAAGCACTTGTCATAGTATGTGACAAATATCCATTCTTCATGTATAGCACATACATCCTTGCTGCTTCAGTCTAACTATGGTAACATATTTTGCATCTTTATCATGAGTGAAGCAATGTCCTGACACAACGATCATCTTTAATCTTTTTTTATAATCTGAAGTATATACATAGTGAACTAAGCAATATCGATTAATGTTAACATTCTTTTGACTTGCCAAAATTATTACTGCTTTCGTAAAGTTTCAACAAAATATAAGTAAATTTACCTGATTTTTGTATTCAAAATTTTTAAATTTTCCATATTTTTGGCTACCTTTTCAATAGGTTTAAAAAGTATTATCAAGTAATAAGTATATTATATGAAAGAATTTTGGCCTCAGAAAAAGTTGTACTTTCTCTGAGGCCAAAATTGCATACTCTTTAACATCAACTAATGATTAATGCCAATCCTTACATGCAGTCCCACTGGAGTTGCACTAAAAATAATGAGCCATGAATGCATATAATATACTATAATTCTTCAAACTTCCATGCAAGATGAGTTATTCAACAACTTGCTTAAAATTTCAGCAAGTTATCATGTTGAGTTGTTGAATCTACATTCTTGCTGCACATGCAACTCAATTCATATTACTGTGAACACTAGAAATTCCCATCAAACATAATATTTCAAATTTAAATAAGTTTAGTGTCACAANAAGGTAATTAAAATATACATACAACCAAGGACATCAACTCTGGGCCAGAACCAGTTTAGTCCACCCAAAAATATTTTAAGTGGTGCCAGGTCCCCAAAGTGAAGGATATAAATAATTTTAATAATTTTTATCCTTTAACTTGGGACTAAGACACCATAGAGTTGGCACCCATTATGTAACTGAACTTTTATTATAATCTTAAATTTTTGTATATGTAAAAACTATAACTGGAAATAAACAAAATGTTTTCAATCATATTCATGCTCACAGAGGGATTTCTGATAGTATTACCCAATCAATTACCTTCATTTCCAAAAAAAAAACACTGCCCCAGTTATTTAAGTAATCTGTTCAGGTTGATTAAAATTTATAAAATGCATAAAATAAATTTGGTGAATTGAATAGTGATGTTGTGGGCTGGAATCAATAGACTTATTATTTCAATTCACAACATAAAGGACAAAATGGCCATTTTAGGGAGGAAAAAATTAATCTAAAAGACAGAACAATAAAATAAAGGATATATGGTTATCACAAATATATACAAACATTTGTATTTATTTGTAGATTTACAATTTGCTCTATTATATAACTCACAGATAATTTGCTAATTATTTTACAGAAATAAATTGCAAAAATATTTACTATCTGTTTCATAAGATATTATTGATTATAATAACTTTCATTTTTTATCCCTTGTATTTTTTATTGTTACACTGAATATCATGGGATCAAGGCTAACCTCCATACTTTTTAAGAATATATTTATGTAATTTTGTTTTAATTTCATGGTTTAATTTTTGATTTCCACTGAAAGTAGAAATTGTTATGTTACATATTTATTTTCTATTATACACAAATAGAAAAATATTTATATAAACATATATATATAATTTTACTTTTTCCTCAGAATAATGACTACTTGATGTACTACTTCTGGAATTGTCTCATCACAAAGAGATTTACTTTTTGACAATCTCATTATTGTATTTTTAGCACATCAATACAAATCAGATGTTTGAGGCAGGGCCATATTAACAGCATTATGGGCCCTGAGCAAAGCAGTGTACTGGTGCCCCTATGACAACTACTCACAGGTATAAAAATATAAAAGGTTGATAAAAATTAAACACATATTTATTTTATTGCAAAGCAAAATAAACCAGCAACGAGTTGCTCAACTTTCCAACATTTAAAGTTCTGGTGGTGCCATCTATTACCATATTTTATTATAAACATTTTATATTTTTAACTATTATAAAATTTCATAAAAGTTTAATTTTGAGGATAGGGATGGGTTTTATAAAAAATTTGTAAATGCTTATAACGAATGAAATCGTCATTAAGTCCGATCCTACTAGAGATACACACGACCCCCATTCCCATCCCTTCGATCTTTAACCACCAAAATTTAATAGCATCAACCCTTCTAATAAACAAACCTATTTGCAAAATTTAAGAAATTTTCGACAAAAAAGTACAGGAGTTATCAAGTTCAAACGGGGTTAAACAAAATCGTGCGCCCCAACACACATGCACACAGAAACTACCCCCAAATTATTTTGCATTTCTCGACGTTTCAAGGTGTCCTAAGTCCAAAAATGTAAAAATCTGGGGAAAGGGTCATTTTTGCCGGATCGCCACACTTTCCCTCTGTTACAACAGCCGGGAAGTAAAAAGAGTGGCAATTAATTAAAACTGTTTAAAAGTTATTTAAAAGTTTTCAAATTGTAAATCGAATTAATTTTTAAATTTATGTTATTTGTGTGCGGCGTGGACGAAACACTTTGCTTTTAATATACAGTATATACAGAAAGGTGTGTAANATATATTTAAAATATATTTAAGTATTTAATTTATATTTAATAATTTAAATTTATTATATATGTAAATCTGTATATTTTGTTATAATTTATTTAAGTCACGTGACTAAGTATTATTTGTTCGGAAGCAACGAATTATTGATTTTTTTAGATGTAAGATATATTGATTTGTGAGAAAAAGTAAGAGTTTAAAGTTTTATGTCCTTTTATGAATAGAGATTGCTTGAACACCTTTTTAATTGATTAAAGTCTATTTGATCTTACTGCAGTAACAATGAAATTAATACATATATAAACGAAACGAATCGCGGACTAATTTTCATTTTTATTTGAATTAATTTGAATAATGTGTATAATTAATTAGCATTTACTAATTATTAATTCTTCTATATTCGCATTTCCATATTTATAGGAACATGAATATAAATTAAAATTGAAATTTTAGATAAATGGTATGTATACAAAAATATTACTACAGAAAAAGTCAAGTCAATCGCCAGATGACACTAGTTGGAAAATATAAAAAACATTATAAAGTAACGCTTTTTATTCAGATAAATGTACTAAAACGTAAAAAATATTTTTTTTCGGCTTTAACAGTATTTTTGGTCGCATAATACCAAAAATACTGTGAAAGCCAAAGAAAATTTATTTTTGAATTTATTAATGAAGAACAAGTTGAAAGTTCCAACTGGAACCGTAAGGGCTGCTTCACACTATGACCGACTGGACCAACTCCAAGTCGTGTTGCCATGGCAACAGCAGTCTGCCGACCGACTAGTCGTTCCAGTCGGACAGATTAGAAAAGTTAAATATATTTGTAGTCAGGTCTGAGCAGTCGGTGAGCTACAGCCAATAAGAGCTTCGCAGCTAGGAACGAACCCAATGCTTTCTTTTCATGCTGACTTCTTATATGTCAGCAAAATTGTTGCACTCCTCTTTATTTCTGTCATAAAGTGTTTGACATTTTCCACATCGTTATTCATGATACACTTGTTTAAGCTTATTGAAAGCGTTATGTATTTTTTTCTCGAAAATTTAAAAAAATTGCTATCAAAACGTTTATCAAAGAGATTCGTTAACTGTCTATAACCTCTGTGCTGTTTATAAAATATTCCAATAGATATTGTTGCCGAAGATATGGCCTGACGATAAATTATAGCATATTCAGAACTACAATTTCTGGATACGAATGAAATATGGTTTAAAACAATTCGAAATGCACGATCGGTTTCCATGACGGTCATGTTTTCTGTTTAAATTGAAAAACTTACCATGATTGGCTAGTGTATTGAGCTGTAACACGCGTTCCGATTGGTTCTTACGAGTCGGCCACCGACATATAGTCGTACTCAGTGTGAATGCTTTTAATACTAGTCGGTATTTAGTATTAAATACTATAATTAGTATTTAATACTAAATACTAATTATAGGATCGATCGGGTCGGACCAGTCGGTCATAGTATGAAACAACCCTAATGCGGAACAGTTCCGACCCGGAACAACCTACCTCCTGCTCTGGCATTCTATATCTGACTTCGCCTGTAATACATATAACGTTTGCCTCTAAGTACCAATTTCAAAGACACACAATCGGCGGCGTTAAATTTACGTATGACTGTATAATGCAATTTTTAATATTATAATGTTTGAACACTATTTCATAGCACTGTTAGGAAAGCTGATATATATCATGTAAAGGCATTGCAATAATTTAGAAGTAAACATTTTATACTCTATATGATTATTTTATAATTTCGAATTTAAAAACTAAAATAACAAAAGGTTAGACAACTAATTTAATCCCATTATCAGAATACTGTAATACGAAAAAGACAACTACAGTAATACCCCGCTTATCGCGGGGGATGCGTCCCTAGACGACAAAACGAAACAGCGTTAAACGAGGTCATTTTAACAGAGTAAACAGGAAAAGGAAAACACGCGACCAAAAATAAACAAATTTTACTTTAATTTTAAGTTATTTTTATATTAATTCGCATAATACTGTACAGTGATGCATCGGTTTTCGTCGATAATCCATCCGAAAACAATCGGTAAAATCTGAAACCGACGAAAGCCGAGGCAATTATTTCCATATGAATCAACGTAAATATGATTACTGTGATTAATAGACCCTGAAATGCATACCAAAAGTACATTTTATAGAAAATAAATACAATGTTTAATACAAAACACTATATTTAATACTAAAAACAATATAAAATGAATATAAAAGACTAATGTAAAGAATAAATGAGCTGGCTCTGGAAACTTTCTTTGGTTGCATGGAGCTAAAAGGAAAGAAAAGCAATGAAATTGCTTTGCCTCAATCTCGCTAATGTCAAATAATTTAATTTAAAATTTTATTTTTGGAATTATTTGAAAGCTATTTATAAATTAAAAATATATCTACACATCTATTACTTATTAAAAAATGAGCATTACATTCACAACATTTATCAATACTATTGAATTTCATTTTAATTTTATAACCAATCGTGCTTTAAAAAAATAATTATAAATTTGTTATATTATATTATTATATTCTTTATTATACTTTAAATTTTTTTTGATGTTATTGCATCACTTTACGAAGTGCCTATATACGTAATTGCATCAGTTTTAGCACCTATTTAATTAATTTCAATCACGACAGCAAATGATATGGATGATTGTTTCTTTTAAACTATTTGATGAAAACGTTATATAAAATTGGGGTTGCATAATCATCCGAAATTATTATTATATTTTTGACTGGAAATCACTGGATTTATGCAATTTTAGTTTAATTAATGTCGTATAAAACTGACAATTCGTACGANCGCTGGCGACTTACGTCTTAGCTGACCCTCAAGAGGTCAAAGCTGAATGGGACCGAGCCAGATTGATACAAATAGTTCGCGACAAAAAGCACCTCCGGTACGCTGAAGCCTGGCATATCTGCAAAGCAAGCCAAAAAGGATTAGCTATCAACTTCCGAGATTCAAGCAAAGTATCGGCAGCCTGGCGAGCAAGTATATTATAAAGTCAAGAACGATGGACAGCGGCAACTTACTTAAGGGCAGAAATTCTTAATTTAATGTATTTGCTAAACACATTGTGTATGTTTGGTATTTTATGTCTGTATTTTATTTTTATTTTTATTTTATATCCGGAACGTCATATTTTTAACGTTCTAATAGCTAATGTATTTATATAATGACAACCGTTATATAGAGATGGCGTTATTCCAGTAGAATATTATTTTTTAAAAAACGTTCCAAAACGCTTGTATCGTTAATTCAAGTTCGGAGTTCGATTTTTTCTGTTTTTCTTGAGAAAGGTCATTGAATATGACCGAAAACGTTAGAATTTAATAAATACGGCTGCATATTTAAAGGTTTTCCTGAGCGTGTTTTACATATCTATAATAAATTGATTTTTTTATTATTGCTTTATTTTTTTATATAAAAAACATAAAACATAACTTTATTATTTTATTATCTATTTAAATAACACTCAAACTTCACAATTAAACATAAAAACTCATTAATTTTTAACAAAAAATCAAATAAGAAACATTTAAAAGTTCATAGAAAAACAAAAAATATTTGAAAATAATTTCATGAGATTTCTGTTGCTGAATATCCTCAACTAATTTGTTAAATATAAAAAAAAACTAAATATGAAAACTTTATCTTTCTTATTTCACTTTTCAATGTGATATTCGATTATACATAAATTTTCTTTTTATTATATTTTGAAGGAAATTTTGCATAATTTGGCGGCCCCCTGGCAAACTTCTTACGGACCCCCAAGGAACCGCGGCCCTCCTGTTAATTAAGAAACACTGCTGTAGACCATCACTAACGCGCAATTGACTGATTGCCCCTGGATGTCGGCTTCTTACAGAAACACACCTTTCCTATTATCAAACGTCACGGCACGCCACCGCAGTATAGTATACTATTTTACTGATCTATATATTATAGGTTACTTTGGTGTAACCGAAGTATTACTAACGATTCCATTAATATGGAATGTACTAAATCCTATTAATTTTTATCTATAAATTACGCTACCACTCTAAAGGGTGGTTATAGAGAAAAGACTAAAGGATATCGAACTACGAGCTGTTTTAAACATTTTAACAAAGAATAAAGCACTAAACACCGTTAATGGATAAAATTGCCTAAAGCTATCATTTCTGAAAGGGAGCAATTTACAGAAAAAGGCAGATAATGAGTATAGATTACATACTTATAGACAATACACGAATTAGTTCAAAGTTCCGTTGGAAGTCCACACGAGTATAAATCATCAATTAAAAATTATTACAATTTGTATCAAGGGTTTAATTCTAAACTGAACCAAATCGAAATCAAATTTTTTTATTACCTAAATTGTGCTTAAGTTATTTGTAATTTTTCTGCAGTTTATGTTTCAAGAAATGACGCATTATACACTGCACCATATATACGTGGTACCCATTACTATATTTTGATTTTTTTTTAAGATAAATTAAAATACAGTACTGTAATAATTCCTAAATAACTTATTCTCCATAAAATAGTCCGTTTGGACTTGGTTCATTTTAGAATTGAGCCTTCCACTAATTTCTATTAGATATATTGGTTGTGTGTACTCTAAAGTCCCGAAGTTAATTGAAGCTCAAGTTTATTTAAGCTTGAAAAATTCCCGGAAGCCGTTTTTCTTCATGTGGCCCATCAATATAAAAAGTTTTAACAAATGCAAATCTTAACAACTGATTGATACACTTTCTTTAAATGTAACGTATTTACACGCTATTATCAATCTTAAGTGTAGGGAATTTACAAGTCTATCGAATTAGTTGGTTAATATAGAACCAGTTCATTCAACCGTAAATCTGAGAAAATACGTTCACGGTTAACTTTTTCATACTTGCTCATCAAATATTTCATAATTTTTTGTGACCCCATTTTTTTAATAACAATTTATATTTGTTAAATTATCTATAATAAATTGATTTTTTTATTATTGCTTTATTTTTTATATAAAAAACGTAAAACATAACTTTATTATTTCATTATCTATTTAAATAACATTCAAACTTCACAATTAAACATAAAAACTCATTAATTTTTAACAAAAACTAAAATAAGAAACATTTAAAATTTCATAGAAAAAACAAAAAATATTTGAAAATAATTTAATGACATTTCTGTTGCTGANAAAAAGAAAAAAAAAACTTAATGCTAAATAATAAATATATAATAATAATAATAATGAAATAATTCAATTTTGTGTTAGGTCGGCCTCTATTAGGTTCCCCCCATAACAAAACTCTGGCTACGCCCATGGCTGTTACACTTTAACTAATCACAGTTTAGTTAACATTGTATTTTTGTCACGTGACTGCAACCAGATATTTTCTAAGCGAAGCACGTGGTTTTTAGCATTGTCGTGTACTAGCGCTAGTGAAATCGTTTTGTTTTAAAATTTCGTAGAAAGGCCAACTAAGCCAGCGAATTACAAGTCGCCAGTTCGAGATGCTCGTTAATTTTATAGAAGACAACCCTAAATTAATAATAATATAATCGATTAGTTATTTTCAAATTCAATATTTTCCAAAATAACAAGAGGGCGGCATGACTTTGGTCGTGATCGATTTTGATCAAACTCGGTGAGGCTATAGTGCATCCCCAATGACTGACATACCAAGCAGTACAGCGCAATACTCAAAATTAACTGAGAAATTGAGGTTAAAAATTGCAAATCACTTATAACCATTAGAATTTCCAACATTTAGAGACTGGTGGCTCGAATCTCGTTAGTAAAGTTTAATTTCTTTTCCCCTAAAAGTAAATTTTCACTTTATTCTTGGTTATTTTTTAATTTATTATATTTATTAAAAATTATTTTCAAATATTCGTGTATACATGCGATTCATACTAGCATTTATTTATAATTTATTTGAGATGATGATAAGATGTAAACAAAATCGTCATTACCGCAGGCCAATTTTGTTAATAAAGGTGTCATTTTTATTAACATTATTCAATATGTTGGCTTTCCGGAAGCACAGTTTTGTGGATGATAATTGTTGTAGAAGCATGTGAAACAAACATTTCTGCAGTGTGCGCATTGAATATATGCAGATTTTTCCTATAAGATTTACACATCTCGCTGGAGAAACAAACTTGATTAACATTTAAAAACACTTCTCCGTCATGAACTAATTTGCATGAATCATGAGTACTGTATCGCATTTGAAAATATCAGTGCTTAATGTTTGATACTCTATTGTTAACTAATTTTCAATTTTCACCCTGGATTTTCTCGTTTAATTTTGAGTGTTGCAACTTACTGCTTGGCTCATGTCAGTTGTTGGGATTGCAATATAGCCTCACTGAGTTTGATCAAAATCGGAAACCCCAATTCCTTGTAAATTGATTAAATTCTCTAAACAAAAAAAATTCGATCAATACCTACATAAATTTGTGAAGTACAGTATCGTCATATTTAACCAATGATAATTTATTGTAAAATCAATGAAAAGCTTGATTACTAAATGTATATAAACAAAAATTTCTCCCTTGCCTTTAATTACGTCATATATAGATATGCAAATGTAAATAATGTTTGTTTATTAATATTTATCTTAATGTGCCTATTAAATTAACAATTAAAACTGAAATAAGACCAATTGTATAAAATACAGTAAATTATCTATTTTAAAGTAAAATNTGTTTTGTTTTTAAATAAATATTGTCAGGTAGCATTTATTAATTGCTTTTGACATCAACTTGTTTCTTGAAACAGATGGATTTTACTGTTTTATTATCTTGTTTATTGTGTGCATTTGTAGTTTTCTAAATATAAATCAATTTTCTCTCTGACAATATAATAAATTAAAAAGTACCAAGAATAAAATAAAAATTAGTTTTTTATGGAGAAAAAAACTAACTAAACACTAATGAGATTCGAAACACTAACCTCTATGATTACAAATCCAGTGCACCCCTAGCTATGGCCACTTGGTTTGATACTCCAAGGTGAAAATTGCAAATTACTTAACCATAAATTTTCTCGTTTGAGTGTTGTAACTTATTGGGGATGCAATATATCCTCACTGAGTTTGATCAAAATCAGAAATCCCATCATCATGCTGTTCCCAGGTAAATTGATTAAATTCTGTAAACAAAAAAATAAAAATTCTATCAATACCAACTTAAATATGATGATACTTCACAAATTTAACTAATGAGAATTGTAAAATCAATGGAAAGCTTGATTACTAAATGTAATTAAAGGCAAGGGAGAAATTTTTGTTTATATATATCATGTATAGATAGATAGGCAAATGTAAATAACATATCAATAAACAAACATTATTCTAATTATTTATCTTAATGTGCCTATTAAATTAGCAATTGAAACTGAAATAATATCAGTTATATAAAATACAGTAAATTATCTATTTTAAAGTAAAATTGATTTTTATTTCAAATGATAAATTTCAGATTATTTATTAAAGACATGTGGTTTAAAAAATAAGAATTCTGTTGCATTGGAAAATATTTTATCTATTACAAACATTCATTGTGGCAAATAAAACACTATTTTGCCAAGAAGTTATGCTTCTTTGGTAACCCATGGGGTCGCTCCAATTATGTACTGTACTTTCTTTTGTTGCAATTCAACGAGATGAACTGGAACTGGAGTGGTTGTCTCTCCTCCTGCAAATAAATGATCTCCCTCGGAATCTCTTTCGGCGATCTGCGCCTCGGGGAAGATCTTCCAAAATGATGAAAACTGAAAAATAAAATTTCCTATTTACTTTTGAATAGTATCAATAAATTTAAGGTCATTTTTAAAATTTTAATACAATAAAAAATAACAACTGCATTTATTATACTATACAGGAGTAACTCTGGCTTTTTTATAGAAACCACAAATCTATTTGTCACATATATTTTTTATTCACCAGATTGCTTTTTTTAATGTTGTAAACCATCCTTTCATTTCTGGTTGGTACAAAAAGTCACAGTAAGTGAAAAGTAGAGTTTTTATAATCGAGTTTCTCAAGCAACTTTTTGTTTATTGACAGTAAAATTTGTGCTATAATGCGAGCAGCACATCTGAGTAAAACGGAATCTTTGGTAGCTGCTCAGCCCATGCTTCAAAAGCTGCCTGAAAATCAATTTTCACAAAGAGACCTTTTTTGCAGACTGCTCTGTGGCTATTTGCCACTCCAATCACCAGATTATAATCAGATGAATGAATTTTTCACATATTGCAAATTTGGCAACAGACAGCTTAATCCCTGATATATATCTTTATACAGTAATACCCCGAACTTACGCGATAGGTGGGACCGAGCGATAACAGCGTAAGTCGGGGTAAAATTTCGTAATTTGTGTAAAATCCAAGTCGGATGTATGTAAGCTAATAAATGTTCTCGTTAATTTAATTAATTTTTAATCTTATCTCGTCTTTTGATTCGTTCACGGTTACAAGAAATCACCACATAGAGTCTCTCGAGTCTCCGTAGATATAACAAACACAAAAATAAATAACACAAAATAAATTGTAGCTATGTGTCAATTCCGCGCGACACGTCTGAACATGTAAGCTGAACAATAATGTGGGTGGGAATGAGTAATCGAGAGTTGCTTGGCGCTGAAACAAATGGCAAGCGCCAAATCCGACAGATGGCGCTGTTTTTGAGCCAAGATGGCTGCCGAAACAGGTAAGGAGCCGACCACGTGTTTGTTCAGTGCTTGAGCCGGTTCAGTTTTTATCGGTGACGACTACTGCGAGGACCAAATGGAGAAAAAATCATTGAATTTATGTCAAATTCTAGACTATATCGGCGACAGGAAACGTTGGCTTGTAGAAGATAAAGCTGTTTTGAATGCTAGACACATCGTATTTTGTGGATTAAACTCTAACAACAACAGAGAAGTTCATGTTGTTGCTTTAGTGTTGCAATCTCAGATATTGGCATTTTAATACATCTCAATTACAGGGAGAATGCACGTGCAAATCGGGGCTGTCTGGTTTTTGTAAACATGTAATAGCATGTTTATTACACGTTAACAGGTGAGAAGTATTTAAATATTATAAGCAGTATACACCATGTTCCAATATAAAAACAGTTTTATTTATCATAATAGTTAAAATTAGTGCCAATCTGAAGGCTATCCTGCTGAGTCATTCAGCACTTATACAACATAGGCCAGTCAAAATTTGTAGCACACATTACACATTATGTTTTGTGTGTGTGTGTGTATATACTGTACTGTACGTCTCATATATCCAAAACGGCTTCACCTTCTACAAGACAACGTTTCCTGTTAACGATATAGTCTAGAATTTGACATAATGATTTGTTCTCCATTTGGTCCTCTCAGTAGTAGTCACCGATAGAAACTGAATCGGCTCAGGCATTGAACAAACGCATGATTGGTTCCTTACCTGTTTTGGCAGCCTTCTTGGCTCAAAAACAGTGCCCTCTGTCACATTTGGCGCTTGCCAAAAGACAAATCGATGAGATTTGAAAATTGCGTAACTCCGGGTTCGCATAAGTCTAGGTATTACTGTATTATTGTTAAGATTGTTAAGAGGATTTGGAAAATAAGATGAAATTTTCAATTTTGTAAACTAACCCTAAACAATAATTTAAAAAATTCAAGTCTATCCTATCTAACATTTAAAATTAATATACACCAGAAAAGATTTGCTATAGCATTCGCATAACAGATTATCAACATAAATTGAACAACAACATTCAAGCTTTATAAAGTATCAGCCCTAAAGATGCACTTTCACAAGTATAGTTAGCCAATCAACTCAGTCAAATTTAATTGACTTGATCACAAATTGAACATATAAACCAATAATTCAATTTAGATGATCAACAAAATTGAATAAAGTCTGAGTTAAAAAATGTTTAATTTTTGCATTCAGTTGTGTACATGGTGCATACCAGAATTAGGTACTGTTTCTCTCTAGTGCGGTTGCAGCAAATTATGTAGGATGGTCCTCTTGGGACAAATTTGAACAAGCCTTCACCAGTCACTTGTGAAGTTCCATTAGTGTGCCAGAAGCCAGATGCTAAGTAATTTACATTTCTTGTGAACTTGTTTCCAAAAGCATGGAGTTTTAGTTCATGAGCAGTGGGCTGTCATCAAATTTTTTTTGTTTGTGGTGAAAAGTGGTAGATATTCACTAGCAATTAATGGATGCTGTGGCGAGTCTGTTTTTGCTGACTGCAGAGTTCACAAGTGAACTTGAAAATTTTCAGGTAAAAGAAACTCTACCAAAGATGAGCAACAATCTGGTTGCCTTGCCACCTGCTACTTCTGAAAACTGTGACACAATTACTGATCAGTATGCAAGAGATATGCTGGACAAACATTTTATGCCTGCAATCACAGAGCTCAAGTCATCAGAGATTTTCTGATAGAAAAGGCCATCAAATTCTTTCTGCATCCTCTATACTCATCAGATCTGGCTTCAAGCAACTTAAGCCTGTCTACAAACCTGAAGGATTCACTCTGTGGTATGCATTATTCATCAAGATCTGTTCTTGGTATTGCAGTTTTCCTGTGGTTCCAAAGAACTCCAGAAAACGCGTACACACAGTGCTTTGACAAGTGGTTAAAGAGATGCCAAGTGTGTTTTGAAAAAGAGGAGGATTATGTTAAAAAGTGACATAAAAAGTTTTATTCAGAACTCACTGGTTACAAGTTATGGCTAAATGCCATTGTACAGTACATAATTCTGGTATGCACCTAATATTTTAAAATGGTGACAAGGTAGAGGTCTAACGAAAAATTAATTAATGTTTATGAAAAAGTATGTTTTTGGAATTTATGATGCAAAGCCTGTAAAGAGAGAAGCTATTATAGAACTACTGTTATTAAAATTAATTTCTGACATTCAAGAATTAGGAATAGAAATCAATGAAAAACTTAAGACAAGAATAAATACAATCTGAACAACATACATATCTAAATTGCAAAAAGTACTGAAGGCTCAGAGGTTTGGTGTCTCAACTGATGATTTACATATACTATCATGTGAATGGGTTCAAGAATGCTGACTATTTTTAATGTAATATTTTCTTTTGATCAGATTTTTTACTCTGGGTGAAACTTTTGCTAACAGTTTGTTGAATTAATTTTCTTGTAATTCATGAGCTTTCCTAATTTTAATTCATATGTTAGATTATTACAGATATCTTGAGCTTCCATGATTAATCCAATTTTTCACAGATATCTTTTTTGTTTTCCAGTGATTTTTTCTTATGCAAACTTTCTATTAATTCTGGGGCTACAACAAACTGTTTGGAATATATTACTGCATATATAGTATGTTAAAATGAATCATCTCAGTTGTAAATACTTTTAAGTCATTTATCACCTCACTTGACTCATGAAAACACGCTTTACAGGGTAACAAAATACTTTCTCATTTCACTGAATCATCGCAGCCACTACTTCGTTGCAATAATGTGTGTACCATACAGTGCATAACTGCAATAGCATTACATATAGATGGCCGGATGGCTGAGCAGTGAAGGTGGCAGCCTACTGCTCTGAAGATCTGGGATAAAATCTAGATGAGTCAAAAAATCCCCAGAAACTTTTCAGGAGTGGACGGGACGGTCCATCAGGATATGTCAGGCCCCATCCCTCACCACCCAGCTGCCCTACTGTGAAGATGGCCAAACCCATAATGGGCTTGCTAAAAGTGGCACTCTTAGTGCCCACAGGCAGAAAGGGTTTAAAGAAAAAAAGCATTACATATAAGTTTAAATTATATTTTGAGTTCACTGTAAATGATTTAATAAGAAATCTAGCTTAGTTGCTGTAAACAGTAATTAATTTTAATAGTACACAAACTCTACATAAATACTTTAGCTATACAACTAGTAAAAGCCTGATAATTCCTAAAATCATTGGTGCTAATTCAGTAGTCAGACTTAATATGAAGATACTATCTAGGTTTATCATCTATAACAAATCACAGATATATAACCACAGCTACATGAAAATACCAAAAAACTAGCAAAAAATAAATATCATCAAACAAGAACAAATGTTTTCTTCCATTTTAAATGGTCATCCTCAGGTTCAAAGAATGCAGATATAAACGAATGCATTTTTAAAAAATAGAACATAATTGCAAATATCAAATATGGTAGCTGTTTTATATATTTTTGTAAATGTCTGTCTCTTTAATCCGAATAAATAGAACATAAATTTAAAAATTGTAAACATTGTAAAATATATGCATGTCTATTGCAACATTTAACATTTTTTTTTTATTTAAAATATTATCGGGATTAAAAAACAAAATGTACATCTTAATTCAAGACTTACAAGAGGTCACAGAATGCCCTCCCACTGTCAAAAGTGAGACCATCTCCTTATAATTAATTGCCATGCCCCTTCTGAAGGCCTTCAATATTTCTAATTGTTCAAGATATTTCAGGCTGGCTGGTGTCACAGTGGTGTAATGTGTGGGCGTTATCAAAATTAACACGAATGTTGTCGTCATTGGCAAAAATAGTGTGGGTGTGGTGAGCCCCTTTTGAATTGTACACAGGTTGTCTAAAAAGTGTTTTGTCCCAGGTATACCGGAGTATATCTGGTTATAATATGGGGACTTTTACTGAGGACTTCACAAACAAAAGCAGGGTACACTAAGGTAAAAGTTTTCTGAGTAAGTTTTGCATTGTCGTTAATGCACCATGCTGTGGCTCCTCGCATCTCCCCCTTACATTGATTCTCCCGTGTCTTCTTTAATTGATATTTTATGAGAGTCTCGTCTCTCCATTCCTGTCTTAATTTGTTACAGTTATTTATAATTATAACATCTTTTAAATATCACTTATGGTAGCTGCTATTTCGTTGTGAATGTGTCTCTTTAATCCGATCAATTCAGTTCGGTAGACTATCAATACAGCTTTCAGGTTAGATACTTCTTTTATTGTTTTGACATATGCATTTTGGACTTATATGAATTTTAAGTCCCTCTTCAGTTCAAAACTACAAATTGTTTAAAAAAACACAATTAGTAAGATGACAAATTCTTCGCATGTAAATCATATGTACTGACAAAACTATTGTATTTAAAAATTGTTACACTTAAACGATACCTAAGGTTCTGTCTTCTAAAACCACGGTGTATAACGGGTAATGTTGGAAAGAGTTTAAAATACAGCCATTAAAAACACTTCAAATACATTTTCACATTAATACGGTGAACCTAATATATCAATACATTTATAATTTTTACTTTATAAACATCATATATTTTAACAGAAACAATATAACACGATACTCACTTTTAACATGTGTATTAGTCTGAAATGCATATGTCAAAACAATAAAAGAAGTATCTAACCTGAAAGCTGTATTGATAGTCTACTGAACTGAATTGATTGAATTAAAGAGACACATTCACAATAACATCTTTTGTTTATTAAAGTTTTAATATATTTGGTGTTGTGTTACACTCTGTTACATTGTGTTAAATACTCCTCCTTTAATATAAAAAGTAATTTAAGTTATCCACTGTTTTGCAAGAAAATGGTCAGAAGTAATAATGTTAAAATAAAACTTAACAGTTATATAGCATCATCGGTTATCGTCACTTTGGCATTTTCCTCGCTTTTAATTTTAAATGCCCTCTAATCAAATCTCCCTTTCTTTATAAATATCATCCTCAAAGTCCACATAACTTTGAGGACGATATTTATAAAGAAAGGAATATTTGATTAGAGGGCATTTAAAATTAAAAGCGAGGAAGATGCCAAAGTGACGATAACCGATGATGCTATATAACTGTTAAGTCTTCTATGGCCAATTTGCCAGATACATTGCCGATACTTCTACTGTCGGTAATTTAGACATATGATGAAAATGGAGAGGATTGAAAGTTCTAGAACTTCAAAAAGAATATTTCGTTAACTGTTAAAGTAATCACATTTTGAACCTAAGAATGAGAATATCAATGAGTGAGTTGAGGATATTTTACCATTTCTTTTAGGATTAAATTGAACTTTTTAAAGTAAAAGTCATAAAAGAATTTGTGCTTCATACTGGATAAATTGAATGACATTATGATAGGAGACTGAACTATATTATCATTTATAGTCTTTGTAATCCTTGTTTTAATTATTGATCTAACTAAAGTGTTTTAATAATCTGATAGTTTTAACCATAAATAAAAACTCTTAAACAGTTTAAATTTGATATATAGATGATAACTTGAACCATTAGTTTGTCAATTAGTAAAATACTCTAAGGATTTTAAGGCTTTTTAGTTATAATGAGTTATAAGCTTATAATGTGTGGCATGTGGTAAGCGTCTATATAAAGTCATCTTTTGAAATCATATTTTTTATTTCATTATCAATCACTATAATGTGACATTCAATTACAGTTTTAGTGGTTTGACCTAATTCTATAAAGTTCATATAATATTTTAGTTTTGTTTAGTTTCAGATGACAATTGTAGTGTTAAATGACAAAATGAAATTTATCTTTATATTTGAAATCTATTAAGAATTGTATGGAATGTTACTATTTAAGTGCAATTGTTGAAGCTACAAGAATTTAAATTAATTAATGTATTTTATTTGTAAATTTTATATAGATTTAGTCTCTATTATGAAGTTTTAATATGTTGTATGGTCTGTTATTTTCCTATCCTTTTTATTCTAGAGCATCCTTTAAATAAAAAACTCAAGCTGCTAGTTAATAAAGCCACAAATAAGACTTTAACACTAAAGACGACTTCTAACAACTTACCACTGCGTTGAGTAATAACAATCCATGAAACCTTTTTTATGACAGTGTTAGTAACAGGGGACACCATTTAGTCACCACCTGAAGCAGACCTTGGTGGAGGTCGAAAACGTTTGTGAAGCTTGTTAAGGACCAAACACTGTTATAAAAAAAGGTTTTGTGGATTGTTATAAATAAGTCTTTATTGGAAATGTTTTGAGCAGTTTCAGCTAAATACTGGTTTGTTCATTTCCAACTATCCTTTAAATTTGAGGCAATACCACAATTCCTCAAAATATAAGAAATTCTTGAATTGTGAATCCTATTTTAATTCTTCTTATAGCAGTTTTCTGTGAATTTTTCCATTTATCGTCGGTGATTAATCATCTTATACAATTTGTAATAAATTTAAATGAGATTGTCTTTTGACAAATTTATTTTGATAAGATCAAAAAAGGAGAAAGACAAGTCAAGCATTGCTTAGCCTTTGTAGAAAACTTGTATTAATTACTTTGAAGTGTCATTTGCATTTGTTTTCAATTAATTTTCTTACTATGTTTGGTCTTGAATCTTTCACATGGCTAGGCATAAAAATTCTTGGATAGAATGTTGTTATTCTATACTTTTCTCTCTCGCTATATATTTTTTAAAGATTTTAGTGATTACATGTTGCAGAGAATCACAGAAAATTTTCCAGTGGGCATAAGTTGGAGACAAATAATTACATCAACAAATTTTTATTTAATTATTTAATCTTTCGATTTTTTTAAAAATAAAATATAGTATTGCAACAAAGCATATTTCAATTGCTTTTATAATTATAATTTGTGGAACTTTTTAATCAAACCAGGGAGAAAGTGCCCTGTTTGACTCACTCTGTGGACATCCATGCAGAGAATTATTAATGCTGCAATCATTTCATCCATTTGTCATTGTATAATAATGCATATATACATTATGTAGACCTATATAATATTAATAAACTTTGATTTTCTTTTTGAAACCGTGTCCTGTTTTATATTTGTGGCGTAGTAAACACTAGTATTGTGTTTTATTCCAAAGACACATGGCAAATTTTCCATGTGTCTTTGGAATAAAACACAATACTAGTGTTTACTACGCCACAAATATAAAACAGGACACGGTTTCAAAAAGAAAATCAAAGTTTATTAATATTATATAGGTCTACATAATGTATATATGCATTATTATACAATGACAAATGGATGAAATGATTGCAGCATTAATAATTCTCTGCATGGATGTCCACAGAGTGAGTCAAACAGGGCACTTTCTCCCTGGTTTGATTAAAAAGTTCCACAAATTATAATTATAAAAGCAATTGAAATATGCTTTGATGCAATACTATATTTTATTTTTNATTATTTCAACTTTAACTTATTTACTAATTTTTCTTTTGCTTGCTAACAATGTAATAAAAAAAAATTTACATCTGTCTCAATTGTAGTTGTAAAATACAACTTTGTCATATTTTCTCAGTAAACAGATAGATAAACAAATGTTTAACATATTGCTACAGTTCTGAAAAATGAAAACAACTGTCAAATGCACATTTTATTATGTAAATGTATTTGTGAATGGCAGTTGTGTAAGAAATTAGGTCACGAGAAATGTAAATCTTCATATTCTTTACTTCCCATTGGAAGAACATCTACTTGGAATTTGTTTTTTCATTAATTTGGAAATTTGGCATTAAATTAAACATGATATTTTTTTCAAAATATCTGTTTATTGATCATTTCTTACTTGTTAATTACCATTGTTTTTAAACATAATATGAAGTTTAATGCAATAGTTTATACATATTATACAGTACTGGATAATTGATTTTAGATTTACATTAGGAGTTTTTTTTCATATTTAAATCTTTTTAATCTTAAAATTATGATATTGTGAGATTCTGAATATTTTGGGATAAAATATTCAAGAATAGTCTGCCTCCAAGAATATTCAAGAATAGTCTGCAAGAATATTCAAGAAATTATAGAAAATCTTTTAAAAATTAATTAAATAAAATAATAATTGGAAATTTTTATCAAAGCTAAAAATCAGAGAGAACAAAGAAATGTTTCATGTGTTGACAGTCAGTTCCCAAGAGAAATTTTATCTCCCATGACTAAAGGGCTGACTAAACAAAAAAGACTCATCATGACACACAGTCAGATGATCTTAATCCTTAATCTTTCTTGGAGGGAAAAAAGTAGTATAAATACAGGATACGTACTAAACTCCGTGCACATTATCCAGTATCCTGTAGTCTTTAACTTAGAACCATACTTTATAGATTGAACTTCTGCCCAAAAGACAGGAAAGCTATAAGTCAAGAAGAATATGGAGGTATTATAATAGTACTTTTGTAAACTCTCTCTCGTATTTAGAAGGTAGAATACCTTAAGATTAAGGTCAATCTAGAATTGAAGACTTTCATAGTCATTTTCCTTGAATATTATTATATTATAGTCTGTAACCATTTTATATAGTTTTATTCAAATAGTTTTGTTTTTGCTTAGAAATGAGTTTGTCAATTGCTCTCGATTGGTATCCTAAAACGACACTCCCATTCATCTATTTCAAGCCTCTCCTATGATTTATGCAGACGTTGTCACTGGGACATCACCTCTTAATTTTGTTTAAGCGAGTTAGGGCACGTATTCTAATTACCCTAGCTGGTGTCAGGAATCCTGACAGGAGACCGGATTATATGATCGTACATCTCCACCTTTTTAATAAATACTATTATCGCAATACTTTGACTTTGAGGCTAATCTAACTGATTAGTTATCTGATTAAGTGATACAAGAGTGCAATCCAAACCTGGCCACCCTCACAATATTTAAGTTAGAATTTCAAAAATATTATTAAAAATAAATCAATGTATATAATAAATATAACTAATCCAATTATAACTTTAATTATTTTATTTATAATTATTATATTTCTCATGAGATAGATGGTGGACTGACAGCTGCCTCCTGCTTAATCGTTTAGTAATTATTTAGCCTTAATTGATAGCCGGATAAAGGTTTTTTCAAATACCAAATGAATTCAGCTGTTTCTTTGGTATTTGAAAAACCAATATGATGATACATTTTTTAAACTGAATTTTATATACTGTAGTCTGAAGTTATTCTGTTCCTGTAAAGAAATTATATTTTAATATGGGGGATAATATTAAAAATATGATCAGATAATTTCTAAATATAATAGAAACAATCTTATTTCAAGTGAAACTTAGTTTTGAGGAAACCTTATAGTATTCGTGTAAAGTACTGAATGTGCGATTTTGCCAGACAAGTTTTTTGTCATATTATCTTGTACCAATAAGGACATTACAAATCAGATTAAGTTGAATTATAAATAGATAAGATGGCTATTTCCAAATTTATAAATAGGAAAATTTAGAAATATATACCACAAAATGAGAATTTTTTCAAACCCTCTTTGTTAGCTTGGTGTATTGAGAACTTTGGTGTGAATTGTCTTCATGCCACTCTCACATCTTTCCATAAATGTTATAAAATGATAAACATTTTACAGTGATAAACATACAGAAAGCATTTATAATATATAGTATTCATTAACTATTAGTGTATATCATAAATAACTAGCTTTTCCAAATTTGTTTCTCATATGGAGATGTCAAATTGCGAGTTTTGACATGGAATTTTGCTCTAAAACCATTGTTTTTCAGTATTATTTTTTGTAGTTTGATCTTTTGTAAAACTCAAACTCAATGGCAACTTTTTAATTAATTTCATTAAAAAAAACTTATTTTTTGTTTTTTGAGATACTACATAATTATTTTAAGTACTGAGAGATACAACTGTCTGTGTTAAAATTTTGTTTTATTTACCACAAAAAATGTATAAAAGCAAGCCCTTTCAATGTGCGTAACTATCTCAGCGATATTCAAAATAGAATATAAATTTTAAAAATGTTTTTGAACACACATTCGAAAAAGAGAACATGTTTTTAAACCTTATAATGAGAGCATGTTATATTCGGAATAGTTTCAGAAAAAGAGCATTAAGCTTTGTGTACTGTTGAGATTTGAAAATACATTCTCCTCTTTGAATATTTGTTCAAAAAAGTTTTGTAAATTTATATTGTATTTCAAATATTGTCTAAGGAAGACTTATGCACTGTTGAAAATGCTTGTTTTTATATATTTTTGAGGTAAATAAAATGGAATTTTTAATGCCTAAAGACAGCTGTAATTCTCACTATTGTGATTATTGGCATGAAATGGATTTTGAATTACTGTATTTAACTTATTTTAAGACATGACAAATTATTATCTGATTTGAGATACCACCAGACACTAATTTGTCAAAAGCTGAACAATCTGGTCTAAAGCTGACATCTAGTTATCGTATTTTAATATAATTTCATAAATTCATATTTTCACTTATACATCTTAGTCATCCCATCACTCATTAGTGGTTTCAGACAGGAATATAGACTTTTGCTAAGAACCTTGTACTTTTAGACATGCACAAGATATGTTTGTTAATATTTAGTTTTGCATAGTTGATATTTAATCCAGCATGTGATATGGCTTGATGTTATGTAAACTTATGCAAAAAAGAACTTTTGAATCCAAGTTTCATAAGCTTCATATAATCTAAAATCATCGTTTACAATAAATAGAACTTGTTATATTTAAGTAATAAAGTATCTTTGAAAATAAATATTCTAATCTTGGAAGATTTTACAATTAACGAAATGAGAGATTTGAAGAAAAATTAAAAGAAAATTGTTTTAAAATTTCAAGCATTTGTGAAAAGATGAATAAATAGAGAATTTTAGTCAAATTTGTCTTTCATGATACCAGATACTCTGTTTACAATAAATAGAACTTGTTATATTTAAGTACTAAAGTATCTTTGAAACTATATTCTATTCTTGGAAGATTTTACAATTAACGAAATGAGAGATTTGAAGAAAAATTAAAAGAAAATTGTTTTCAAATCTCAAGCATTTGTGAAAAGATGAATAAATAGAGAATTTTAGTCAAATTTGTCTTTCATGATACCAGATACTCTGTTTAATAATTTAATACTAAAATAGTATTATTTGAATTTAAAAATTATTTATTTATATTTTTCTAAACTTAACTTTTCACTAAAGTTTCATGTATAAATCATGAAACTTCAGTGAAACATGAACCATCTGGCAATTTATGTCTTTGTTAATATTAATAATTAATCCACTCCTTTTTCTAATGCAAAATATTTAAATTATTACTTTTGCTATTTCCTTAAAACTTCTATAGAAAAGTAAAGGTAGAGTATCTCTTTCCTTGTGTAGAATTTGGGTTATTTAAGGTATTAAAAATCACAAGAATATCATATTTAATCTAGCATATCTTCCTCTCTTATCTATTCTATAGGTTCTATTCATGTACTACCCCTCTTGACTTTTTGCATTTGTAATATTTAATGTATTGGCATGATAATGTTTTTTATTTTTATATTCCTGGCCTTAATATATTATGTGACTTTTCAGTATTCTACAGTCTAAACTTAACTTTCAGATAATAATAATAAAGACAAGTATAATTTATCTTTTGAAAATTTCTTTATATTGTTTTTATTCAAATATGTCATTATAATTCTCAGTAAATTTAAGTAATTTAAGACAAAATCTTTGATTTGTTTTTCTGTTTTGATTCTTTCTGTCCTCTGTGCACTAGTCCTTTTCTTCCATACACATCATGGGTTCAGCCAGGAAACTGGATGATGAAGGATGCAATCGAAAATACAACAGTTGCATCCTTGTTCCTCCAACATGATGCAACAGATGATGAAGGATGGGGTGTGACATAATTAGGCAGACTGCCCATGAAAAATTTCTCAGGTTATTTTGACTGCCAAAATTCTATTTGTGACAGTTTGAATGTAACACTAACCACAACTCGACTTATATACAGAGCAATAGGTTACCACCTTGGCCACCATTCAGCTGTTTATTTTTTTTTTCTGAAATCTTCCTTTTTTGCTGTAAGATCATTATTTCCTTCATTCAACTGAGGTAATTCTCTTGTCAGAAATTTAAACAGAGTGTATGTTTCAATTGCTATTTTTTTTCCTTATATTTCTTCATATTTAGATCCAACATTTTTATCTAAGTAGAAAATAAAACCAATGAGCGCATTTAATCTAATATTAACTTGACAGTTATATTACTTTCATTTTACCTATTTGTAAATAGCTTGTTAACATTTATCTTACAAATAATTAAAAATCATCCAAGTGTTAAAATTTAATAATAGATTTTCTGTCATAAATTGTTGTTCTACTATAATTGCTGCACAATCTTGAAGATGCTAACATAAAATTAATTGAAATATTTAAATTTTTTACCTAAATGTTATAAATTAATTAAACCTAATAATGTTTATTACTTGACCATCCTACACAACCATTTACAGCAGCAAAAAAGATGTATTAAACTAGAAAAAACTAAGGTTTTTAGTCATATTTAAATTAATGACCTTCATCGGATTGTTGTTTGAAAAATTGAACTTTTACAAGTACTAATGGAAATAGAACAGAAATGTACAAACACTGAATGTGTTTAATTATAAAAAATAAAATGAGATAGCAGATTATAGAATTTTTTATATTTAAAGATGTTCAGAATTTGCATATTTCTATTCTATTTCCATTAGTATTTGTAAATGTTTCATTTTTGGAACTTTGACCTAATGGTTATTAAATGCAACTGAAAATATTAGTTTTTCCAGTTTAATAAACCTTTATTGTTGCTGTATGAGATTGTGTGTAGATGATTAAGTTCTTTGTTTCACAGGAATCTTTTTATTTACAAGGTTACCAGTTATATAATACAAGACCTTAAACTCTGTATCTAGAAGATAAATGTTATGCATTGATTAATATCTTAATTTGTTTTTATCCTGTATCTTATATACAGTTTATAACTATTCTCTACAGTTACAAAATTCCTAACTGGATGCATCTCATTAAAACTGTACAAGACTAATTTAATTGTTTAAAAATATTTATTGCATTGTCTTCATTGAAATAAATTATGTGCAGTTTTTATAATCAAAATGATTTCTAAATTATATAATTCTCTTTATATTTGGAGCTGTAGAAAATATTAAGAATATAATAATTTTCTAACATTCTGAAAACATTAATTTGATATGGTAAACATACAAATACTTAAAAATTCACTGTTTTGTCTTAAAATAGCAGAAAAACAAAATTAATTTTCTTGAGATTTTTTAACTCTTCTTGCTNCCAATGAGCGCATTTAATCTAATATTAACTTGACAGTTATATTACTTTCATTTTACCTATTTGTAAATAGCTTGTTGACATTTATCTTACAAATAATTAAAAATCATCCAAGTGTTAAAATTTAATAATAGATTTTCTGTCATAAATTGTTGTTCTACTGTAATTGCTGCACAATCTTGAAGATGCTAACATAAAATTAATTGAAATATTTAAATTTTTTACCTAAATGTTATAAATTAATTAAACCTAATAATGTAAACATAATACTTTTTAAGATCTGTTTATAACATTTTTTTAATGCACTGTAATTTATTAATCTAAGTAATTTAATATTTTTAATTGTCTCACTATTAAAATGATTTTTTTGTAGTTTATTAGTAATTATTGTAGATACTACATTTGAAGAAAAATTTTAGAAATTTATGTTATATTTTACATATTTTTACCAACACAAGCATCATCATTGTAAAAAAAGTACAAGAATAAGTTCTTTGTTTCACATAGTAACTGCTATAGTTTATCACTTGACCATCATACACAACCTTGTACAGCAGCAAAAAAGATTTATTAAACTAGAAAAAACTAAGGTTTTTAGTCATATTTAAATTAATGACCTTCATCGGATTGTTGTTTGAAACATTGAACATTTACAAGTACTAATGGAAATAGAACAGAAATGTGCAAACACTGAATATGTTTAATTATAAAAAATAAAATGAGGTAGCAGATTATAGAATTTTTTATATTTAAAGATGTTTGGCATTTGCATATTTCTGTTCTATTTCCATCAGTATTTGTAAATGTTTGATTTTTGGAACTTTGACTTAATGGTCATTAAATGGAACTAAAAATGTTAGTTTTTCCAGTTTAATAATCCTTTTTTGTTGCTGTACAAGATTGTGTGTAGATGATTAAGTTCTTTGTTTTACAGGAATCTTTTTATTTACAAGGTTACCAGTTATATAATACAAGACCTTAAACTCTGTATCTTGAAGATAAATGTTATGCATTGATTAAATATCTTAATTTGTTTTTATCCTGTATCTTATATACATTTTATAACTGTTCTCTACAGTTGCTGAATTCCTAACTGGATGCATCTTATTAAAACTGTACAAGACTAATTTAATTGTTTAAAAATATTTATTGCATTGTCTTCATTGAAATAAATTATGTGCAGTTTTTATAATCAAAATGATTTCTAAATTATATAATTCTCTTTATATTTGGAGCTGTAGAAAATATTAAGAATATAATAATTTTCTAACATTCTGAAAACATTAATTTGATATGGTAAACATACAAATACTTAAAAATTCACTGTTTTGTCTTAAAATAGCAGAAAAACAAAATTAATTTTCTTGAGATTTTTTAACTCTTCTTGCTGTGGACACCAAGAAGATCCTTCTTCTCATGTCGGTTGTGGTTTGGCAAGGTTCCAATGGGCACGAGAAACATTAGATAGTGATGACAGATGGGAACCCAACATATCTGGGATGGACCATCCTTGAAAACATTCTTAGGGTTTTTCAACTGTCTAGATTTGATTCTGGGATCCACAGAGTGATAGACTCTTTTTTCCTGTAATCATTGTGGGTTTGGCCAGCCTGGAATAGGGATGGTCGGGTGGTGAAGGATGAAACCTGACATATTCAGGACAGAGCGTCCACAAAAAATTTCTGGGGATGCTACCCTGGATTTGATGCCAGATTTCCCAGATTGACAGACTGATACCTTAATTGCCTCAGCCACCTGGCCAAATGATTCTGATTAGAAATTTTATTATTAACCTAACAGTTTATAAATTGATACTAATTTTTTATTTTATACAGATTTTACTTATATTTTCTATCAGATGAAATAAGTAGTAGTTTTCATCATTTAACACTTGTCTGATTTGCTGTAGCTTCAGTAGTCTTAATGACATTCAAATATTAATAATTTTATAAGTTTTAAATGTTTTTTTATTGTATAAACCTGAAATTAAAGATATTAAATATATAATTATAAAACTGAAAAAGTAAAATTTTTCTATTATTATTTAGGCACTTCTACAAGCCCATGATTTGGCACATGAGGTATATGGGAAAGATGCAATTCAACTTATATTTCCTAACTGAAAAAGTAAAATTTTTCTATTATTATTTAGGCACTTCTACAAGCCCATGATGTTTTGGAAAATGTTACAAGAGTACGACTTGTGCAGTTTCAGAAAAACGCAGATGAACCAATGGTTAGTATAAAGCTGTACAATGTAATATCATAATCTGTTAGTGTGATATTAATATGTAATCTATATTGGTATAATGTCTGCTTATTATAAATTAGATGTTAAAAGTAAATATTACATAATAATTAACATATCAGTTTGTTAAAATCATATAAATTGATAAGAGGAATGAACAATGAGCAGTGGAGGATTAACCACCAAGCTGAATATGCTTAAGCTAGGAGTTCTGAAATGGAGCCTAAGAGTAAAAAAACAAATAAGCAAATAGTTTAACTGATATTTTATTACACTGATGTGTTATTTATCTTATTTAATGTAACTTAATGTCACTTTATTCTATGTCGTTCTATTTGAAAAAAGCTAGGATGGGAAGCCTTACTAAAGCTCAGCCTAGGGTATCAGGTGCTAGTTAATCCACCACTGACAATCAGTCTGTGTGTATTTCTTATTTTGATTCTCTTCATTTATCCACATATCTTACATTTTTTAATATAAAAATGATGGCTTTACAGTGGAACAAGTGAGTGATCCAAAAAATGAATTTCTCAGAATCATGATTCGTATTAATCTGAATGTGAAACATTACATATTATGCTAAAAGAAAGTAAAAAATCAAATTTTCTTCCCATAAATGTTTTTGTAATGTAATAAATATTGAAATAGTACACAAAGAAAAAAATTGGTACAAAAAAAAATTCAAGGAAAGCTACAAAATTACTACAGACAAAAATAATATTAACAAGAATCTAAGCCTTGACATTCATAAAAACTGGCTGCAATTATTAAAATAGAATGTTTATACAGTCGCAGGGGAGGCTGTGTGCAGCACTCGGGGAAGTGAGACGTTAAAAGTTACGAGGCATGCGGGGGAGGCCGTCAAGTTGGGAGGAGAGGAAAGGGAAGGGAATTGGAAAGTACGTAAGGTGCCTGACTGATACTGTATACACAAAATACAACCTATCGATGTAACAGACTGAAGAGAGGCGAAAGCCCAAAATGCATATCTGTATGAATAAAAAGTGGATGATGAAATTATTTGCCAAGTGTCGATAAATGCACCAAGTCATGACATAGAATTAGAAGAAACAAGAAGAAGAAGACACAGTTTCGACAAATAAATAAAATATATGTTTTCCTTCAAAGGGTGGCAGCTGTCGGAACTAAGATCAGTATGTCATCTGCATATGATATAGAATGTATTGTTTGGTTGTTGAACATAAAAACGTCATCTTCTCTAGTAAAGCACATATTCAAATCGAACATATAAAAGTTAAATAAGTATAGAGACCAAGGATCTCTTTGTAATAAGCCGCAACTAATTTCAAAACCCGGCCATAAAATGTTATTCTGTTTTATCACAACTTCATACTGACCAAACAACAATTCTACAGCTCTTATTAATTTATCTTCTGCTTGACAAGTTATTGTTTTCATCGGTAATATTGGAGTTGAAACTGAGTCATATGCCTTTTCTATATCTAAAAATAGAGCGAACACTTTGCGTCTTTTTTTCCGGAGCTGAAGTTGTATTACTGCCAATAAGACAAAGAGTGCCACTTGAGTTCCTCCATCTCTGTTGAATGCATATTAAGTATGATTTTTAAAGTTGTTTTTTTCAGTCTGAATCTTGTGAGAAGAATTGAAGTATACAGTTTTCGGAATCCAGACAATAGTGCGATTCGACAGTAGTTGGATGGTTGTTTCTTTGCACCTTTCTTAAACAGTATATACAGTATTAAAAAAGTATTGATTTAATTTTTGTATGTCAAGCATAAAAATTGTTTATTTTAAATAAAAGCACATAACTGAGTGCTTAGATACAATGGACACAAAATATTAAAAAAAACAGCAGATTTATTGAAGAAAACAAATGTTTTCAACTAGTTTTAGTAATCATCTTGGGTTAGAATAAAAGAGCAGAAATTTGAATGTAAATTTCAATTGTATTGAACCTGTATCTGATTAGATGCAGTGGGATTGTCATTGCTGCTGTTTACAAACTACACCTTATCACAAGCATGGAGTTTTTTGAGGTTGATCAAAACAAGAATTTCATTTGTAAACAGCAACAATGATGATTAATGCTGTGTCCAATCAAATGCTTGTTTGATATGTTTGAAATTTATGTTTCAATTCCAGCTCTTTTATTCTAACCCAAGGATAATTACTAAACAAATTTTAAATTTATCTTTGAATTGTTAAAAATTACTTCTATTGAAAAAATTTATATATTACCCATATATATATTTAACATTTTAATATTAATATTAGCATAATAATTAACTTTTTGTTGATGATAATTTTTAAATTATTTATTGTATGTTAGTAGAGTTTGTAGCATTCTTTCTTATTTAGCAACTGAGATACATGCATCTGTCTCTACATCTCTGAGTTCACCACGTTCTGCCCAATTTTCCTTCATGTCATTACTTACTCTATTCAAGCAAATAATATCTGTGTCTTTTCTCATTTTCCTTCTATTTCTCTCTATATACATTGATTTTCCACTGAATATTACAATGTAAAATACAGAGAACTTGATGTGTTGTATTACATTACATTTCCGATTTTATTTTTTAGGGAATGACTCTGAAATTGGATGAAGAGGGAAGATGTCTAGTAGCTCGTATAATGCATGGTGGAATGATACATAAACAAGGTAATGAATTTCTAATACGACTTAATAATTAATGTTAAAATTCATTACTGTTTAAGATAAAATTTGTGTAATTATCTAAATGATTTGGTCATCTTGAATTTAAAAGTAATTAAAAAAAAATTATATTTATTGATTATTGCAGTTTGTATTCAGTCGCATTTGTTTTCTATTCCAAAAATTATACTAAAATTTCAAGTAAATATAACAGAAGAAATATTGGAATAGCAATTCAAGTTCCATTATCAACAAAGCTTATTTAATAAATTATGTCATTTAAAATATAATTGATAATTTTGATACTTTATAATATTAAAAAGAAACTTAAAAGTTCTCTAAAATACTTTAAAAAAAACATTAAAAGACTTTCTTTATAATTTGTCTTCTTCATACATGTTGGGAAAAAAGTCAAACAGCAAAGTTAGCCTTTATTTTGAGGCTTTTCTCTGCCTCAGTGTGTAAAATTTACTAACAATGATCTCTCTGTTGGAAGCACAATGTAAAAATACATTGTGGTAAAAAATCCAGGTCAAATATACAATTAGAAAATTTTCTAATATACTTCAAAGAATAAAAATGAAGAGATTATTGACTCTGTCATTTGATTTTCTCATGTTTTGAGGTGTACTGTACATGAAAAGAACAAAATAATGTATTGTCTTGCTTTTTAATCACATATTTGTTCAGCATTTTTTTACCAATTAAGAAAATTCACTGATATAAAAAGTTTAATTGAAATGACTTAGTTTTATTAACTTCACTTTGAAATCGAAAAGAGATGCTACTACTGTTAATCATTACTTTTCTAAAAAAAAAGAATTCTAATTCCAACCTGTTATTCTATCAATTAAAGTTTTTTGTCTCAAAATGTATTTACAATAGAATTTCCCAAACACTTAATTTGTGGAGATATATGTAGAGACTTATCACACTATTATTAGGAACATTACAATGACACTTTGATGTTTGATAAGCAACTTTTATTACTGGTATGCATTTCAGTCACAAAGACCCTTTTCAGCTGTATATGAATATAATGATAACTACAACAGATATAAACATTTAATTAAAATTTATATCTGTTGTAGTTATTATTGTATTCATGATTGAAATGCATATCAGTAATAAAAGTTACTTATCAAACAGCAAATTATCATTGTAATGTTCCTAATAACAGTGATAAGTCACCATGAGTTAAGTATTTGAGGACTCCTATTGTGTCTAACTTGTTATATTTTGTGTTATAAGTTATACAGTTTTTTTTCTTCTTTTAATCATACTGTTTTTATTACTATCTATTTATTGTTTAAGATAAGCATATAGATATCTTAATTTATATTATTGAAGAGTAAATATATAGGATCACATTAACTGTAGGGTATTAAGGACTTTATTCCCATTTTCTACCATGGCTGTCAACAAAGAGAAAGTTTTTACACTAGGCCCAATTTTATTATCTTACAAAACTTTTTATAAGATACAAGTATATTCTGCTCATTTTAACTTTACTATCTTTATGCAGATTCTTGTGTTAACAATAGACATTGAGGCTCAAAGTATGAGATATTAGGGTTCCATACACAACGTTTCCTTTAAATATTTCTTTAAAGGAATATTTTCTTTTTTTTTTTTTTTTTTTGAGGCACCACTCAAAATATAGCAGAACAATGTCTTCATTATGTCCTTTCATACACCTTAGGAGCAAAATTTTCCCAGTAAAGCTTCTGGTGATTTTTCTGGGTTTTTGTTTTCCTTGTTCTATTTTTTAATATCAATGCCATCCTGACCAATGTGTTAATTAATGTATTTTAATTAGTTTATTTTGCCATCACCCTGGAAGATTTTAACTGCTTTTTGCATGTTATGGTGGATGAGTAGCCACTAATAAAATGTTTACTTAATAAGGAAAAAAGTTGTGTTCCTGAGGTATGTGAAAGGATGTAATAAAGACATTTATTGCTTAGTTATACTATTTTTAAAATAATAATGTCATCCAGGCTAATGTGTTAATACAGACACCATCTACATATATATAGGTGTTTATATTAACACATTATATATTGTTTATTATGTATTAACACCTATATATAGCTACTACTGCAAGAATGCTAGCCAACAGACTGGCAGAACATCTGGATGACATTACACACAAGAAACACATCACTAAAATTGTCAAGAAACTTTGAATCATGTCTATGATCCCAATATTTATCATCAACAAATCATTTCATAAAGCAAACTTGTCTTTTTAATACTATTTAAATTTCAGTTTTATTTATGATTAAGATTATTATAATAAAGTTTTACTTTAAATGATAAAATATTGTAAATTTAGTAAGTTTTTTAAGGACAGTAGACCCCTATAACGCTTAGATACGTTCCACTTTATAAGAATTTTACATTGTAGGAATCTTTAAATACATGAGCCAATCACAGCCTGACACGTTTACGGACTAAGGCTGTTTGAAATGTTTTCTTCTATAANACGTATAATTTTTTGGGAATAATCCGTATAAACTATGCTATAAACAAAAAATTGTAGAAATACTTACAGAGTGTGCACCGTTCGACTACGCCATTGCTTACGCTTGTTTTCGTCGCGAAGCAGTGCATCAAACGGCGCCCGTGTTTTCTGATAAATTATTTTTCTGCGAAAAATTCGTTGACCTTTGGAGACATCATTAATAGAAATAATTTTTATGGCTGTTGAATAAGAAATGTTTTTTTCACAAGAAATGTATAAAATTAGTGCTGTATTAGATTTACGGTACCTAATTTACATACTGTACAGACGATAGTAAACTCAACCTACTCGCCTAAACTTTATGTAGCGTGGCGCTGGATGGCGGAAAGTATATATATAATTATAATAAAGTTACAATAAATTAAGTTAATATATAATTATATATACAGTACCTAATTTATATATAATTAATATTTAATTATATGTACAGTACCTAATTTATATATAATACTGTACAGACGATAGCAAACGCAATTTACCCGCCTAAACTTTCCGTAGCGTGGCGGAAAGTATTTTGGCTGCTCGTCCACTATTGGTCCAGATTCGACCAACCTTGTCACGACACGATTCGGCGACGACGTTTTACAAGTCCCTTTATACGAATATTGCCGCAATTTTTTTGCTACGTTATAGGAATTTCCGTTATAGGAACCCGTGTTATAGGGGGGTAGACTGTAAATGAATGGAATCAAACCCTTGGAAACATCATCTATTGTATTGAATAAATTGTGATTTAGTTAGAATTTAGATAAAATGACAAATTTCAAATTATGTGCAAATATTTATTAATACATTTCATATTTTAATTTCAAATAATTAAATTAATAACTCATTTTTTTTATTAGCCACTCTCCATGTGGGAGATGAGATCAAAGAAATTAATGATGTTAGTGTTGCTGATCAATCAATAGATACTATTCAAAAAATGCTGGTGAGTAAATTTATTCAAAATATTTTTTGAAAAATTTGTGTTAAAATTGTACTTACTGTTTACAAAACTTAAGTAAAAATACACTGAACTATATTTTCTATACCATAACAGAAGTTGAACTTGGGTTTTATCTATAGATCATTCTGCTGCTGGTTACAAGTGGTCAGCTTTATGAATGAATTTATCAAACCTAAAAAGATTGAATCAAAGTTTTGTGTTGTATGGGTATTGGCTAAAAATAATAAGTTCATATATATAAACATTCAATCCACTAACCTGAATTTTAATTAAAATCAAACAATCTGCCAGATCATAGGCTTTATTAAGGCTAATTTTAATCACCATACATAAAGTAATTTGTTAATTAATAAACTGGAACTTTTTAATAAACACTGGCATGCACAAAAAACATCTTTCTTACTTATTCTCACAAAGTTTATTCTGAATTGTAAGCATTTTTGGCTGCATTTAGTGGCCTTCTTGAAATAAAAAGCTGTTCCGTCTATCAAACAGTCAACATTTGAAAAGATTTTTTGAATGTTTGATATATGGAACAGCATTTTACTTGAAGAAGGCTTCTAAATGTGGCCAAAAATGTTTGTAATTTACAATAAACATTACTGGAGTAAGAAGGTTTTTTTTATGAGTGTCAGTGTTTAAAGAAATTTGACTAGAGGTACGTGGTTAAACTCCCATCTTGTGATAAATTTATTAATTATAAGTAAATTCATTTTTAATTTTAATTTATAAAGATTTGGAATAAAAGAATTGGTCACACATCTAGTTAAATTACTTTATAAGAAATTTTTAAAATTATTCTTATCATAGTTTGATAACCTAGTAAATCATTTGGCCATAAATTAAGTTTACATGTTAAGTATAATATATAATAACAAGTCATTTATATTCACATTAAATAAACAGTAATATATTTTTAAATAATAATTTATATGTAATGATAAAAATTTCAAAGTCCTTTTCCAGCCTAGGATGGTGTTTAATGTTGTTAAAAGTTTTATAAAAATATAGTTCAATGTTGTTTAATTAATTAAAAACATTTGTGTAATAAAGAATTGATATTTATATTCAGACAATTATACATTCTTATATCAATGTGAAGATTGCTTTTGTATTCTTATGAGGAACAAATTCTAGTGAGTCTTGTGGATTATGGAACTTCCAGATAACCAGTAATAGAAAAATCCTGACATTTAAGTCTGTACATATTAGCACACACATAAGCAGAACAAACATAATTGGATTAAATGAACCCCATATAGTATCAATGCACTTTTTGGAAAACTTTTATAATGTCTTTTTACTTTTTTGTCTGTTATACATAACAGAGGGAAAGTATGGCAATCGGTCAAAAAATGACCCAAGATTTTTACATTTTTGGACTCATGACACTTTGAAATTTTGAGAAATGCCAAATAATTCAGGGGTAATTTCTATATGTACGGATGTTTGTGTGTGTGTTTTGTTAATCCTGTTTGAAGCTTAATAACTCCTGTGCTTTTTATTGAAAATTTCTGAAATTTTGCAGGGAATTTTGTTTATTAGGGGATTGATGCTGTTAAATTTTGGTGGTTAGAGGTTAAGGGACTCTCCCTTGACCTCTAACCACCAAAGTGGAGATAAAAAGGGTCGTGGTTATCTCCAGTAGGGTTGGACTTAATGACGATGTTGCTTGTTATTACCAGTTGCAATTTTTTATAAAATCCATCCTTACCCTGAAAATTAAAGCTCTTTGTCATTTTATAATAGTTAAAAATATAAAAAGGTTTTTTAATAAAATAAGATTACAGATGATGGCACCAAATGTTACCGGAAAAGTTTAGCAACTTGTTGCTGAATTTTTTCTTGTTTTATTTCTCTCTTAACTTTTTAACTCTTCCACAGTGCATTTCACATTACAAAATTTTAAAAAATTATTCCTAATTAATAGAAACATTATTATTAATACTATATATTAAAACAAAAAAACAAAAAAGTATAGTATATTTTGTTTTAATGAAATAAATGGAATTCTGTGATTTGCTATGATGTGAATTTTATGTTTGTCTGCAGGTATAAACTTGTCTACTCTGAATTATTAACATTAAACTAAATAATTAATTACCAGATAGATTATCTTTAGAAAATTATATAGGCAATTAAATTTCTAACCTAAGTATAGCCAAATAAATCTGGCAGTTAGATATTTGACTTAAGATTTTTCTTTCTCATTCAGATAGTTAATGAATTGTGGTGATAGAAAATTTTTAAAAAATTTTAGAATATGGATAATACAAAACACACACACAAATAAAAAATATGAATTTTTTTAAAGCAAATGCTCTGCCGTATTATCATGCTAGATAACCTAATAATATGGCAGATCATTTGCTTTAAAAAAATTTGATTATTGGATTGAATGTTAAAAATAATTTAATCAAAATAATTTATTCTATAAATATTAAAACACTAACCTTTAACTTCAGCCAACAAACCTTAATATCAGAATGTTTTCAAATTTTACCAGGCCCTCTTCAATGCTTCTAAATGCAACATCTTTCAAAAGAACATTTTCTGACACGAATATTATCTTGGATTTTTTAAACATAGAGCATGCCGGTGCACATTAACTGAATGATCCTTTGAAATTCAGACATTGGAACTTGTAAACAAATGTCTTTTTGGAAGATAGCATATTCTAATGGAGGAATAACATTTAAAAGAAAACAAATTTACATGGTGTATAGTTCAAAAAATGGTGTATAAAAACAAGTAGTATGAAATCAAAATTCAAAATAAACAGTAAATCAAAATGACAACAAAGAATAAAAACTAATCCAAATTTATTATAATTCAAACAGAGTTTTCCAGGTTGTGAAAATGAAATTATGGTTCTTAAAATTAATGCACTCACTCTGCTTTTCTTTCAGAAAAGTAAATTTTCAGATGTGTCAGGGACTTTAAATTGCCTTTTTCTCTTACCAGACAGATTAAAGAAGCTTTATTAAACAGAACTTTGGTTCCAGGTTTCAAAAATGATGATATCTCTATATAAATGTTTATTTATGAGATCCAGTATTTAAATTTCAAAGGATCAGTTTGTTACTGGAATGCTCTATATTCAAAAAATTTCAGGTAATATTTATGTTGAAAAATGTTCTTTCAAAAGATGTTCCATTTAGAAGCACTGAAGATAACTTTTAGCCAATTTTCATATTACTAATTACAATAAAGCATGACTTTTAAAAAATAATCATTAAATTCTAAGAATCTCTGGAGTTGCCAATATTATTTTGAAATCAAATATTACCTAATGTGTTTCTGGCTACATATTATTATCTGTCTAAAATGCTTATTTTCAAGTAGCCAAATGTTTAAATCTTTCAAAGAGGAATGTTTTTATTCTATTTTAGGATAGCTTCAGCTTCTTAACATACACAAGTCACTGTTCCAACTGGATTCAAACATTTTTCACATATCAAACAATATTTCAAAGCAATCCATTTTCAAACTTTGTCATTTTTGATGGATTTAACAATAATTCAACTATACATTTTCACTCTAATTTGTTAAAATCAAACCTGACCATAAGCAGTGTTAACATTGCTTCCCAGTTCAGCTAAAAGTGTTAAATTTCACACTTATATTACACTTCCTCCTTCATTCTTCTGTCTTGCAATCCTTTAACTATATCCTTCTAATTTATTGTTTCTAGTACTCTCATCCATCTGGTATCCAGTATTTTTAAATCCTGTGCATTAATGATGCTTAGATGCTTTTGTAAGAAGCAAATGAAACATTGCTCCAGAATTTGTGTATTCTTAATGTCGTATCAGCTTCTAAGTACAACAGGATGTTTCCAACATACTTCTTCTTTTCCTAGGGTCAATTGCATTAAAACTGATCTGTCCATGGGGTATGGGTAATGAATTTGAAATGTTCTTTGACCCTGAGATTCATTGACCTGAAAGTGGATCCTACGTAGAAATATTTGTTACTCCGTTTGCTTAATTCAATTGCGTAAATTCCTGGCTTTTTAACGTTTTCTGTTTTAATTATCTGTGTGATCGAGGGTATTCTTTTAATTACTATTTGGATGTTAAATTTTTTTGCTAGCAGTGTTATCATTTTTGATATAGTTTTGCTGGATACTATACAATGCTTTTTAACTTCTTCATTACTTTTATCTGAGTTGTTGTTTTTCTATGTGCCTCTTCATATGGAATCCTGCAAAAAGTGATATAGGGGTTGATAAAAGCTTTTGGGTTGTCTAAATCAAACAGATGGACATAAAAAGCAAATGACAAATGAGGTAAAAAATGAGGAAGTTAAAAAGAATTGCATAGTATCCAGCAAAACTATATCAAAAATGATAACCCTGCTAGCAAAAAAATATAACATCCAAATAGTAATTAAAAGAATACCCTCGATCACGCAGATAATTAAAACAGAAAAAGTTAAAAAGCCAGGAATTTACGCAATTGAATTAAGCAAACGGAGTAACAAATATTTCTACGTAGGATCCACTTTCAGGTCAATGAATCTCAGGGTCAAAGAGCATTTCAAATTCATTACCCATACCCCATGGACAGCACAGTTTAAATGCAATTTTCCCTAGGAAAAGAAGAAGTATGTTGGAAACATCCTGTTGTACTTAGAAGCTGATATGACATTAAGAATATACAAATTCTGGAGCAATGTTTCATTTGCTTCTTACAAAAGCATCTAAGCATCATTAATGCACAGGATTTAAAAATACTGGATGCCAGATGGATGCGAGTACTAGAAACAACAAATTAGAAGGATATAGTTAAAGGATTGCAAGACAGAAGAATGAAGGAGGAAGTGTGATATAAGTGTGAAAATTAACACTTTTAGCTGAACTGGGAAGCAATGTTAACACTGCTTATGGTCAGGTTTGATTTTAACAAATTAGAGTGAAAATGTATAGTTTGAATTATTGTTAAATCCATCAAAAATGACAAAGTTCGAAAATGTATCGCTTTGAAATATTGTTTGATATGTGAAAAATGTTTGAATCCAGTTGGAACAGTGACTTGTGTATGTTAAGAAGCTGAAGCTCTCCTAAAATAGAATGAAAATGTTCCTTTTTGAAAAATTTAAACATTTGGTTACCTGAAAGTAGGCATTTTGTACAGATAATTATTATAAAACATTAATATTTAAAAATAATAGTTATAGCATAATTGTTACAATAAAATATTAAATACATATACATAGATGATGAAATTGTTAAATTATAATATAAGATTTAATTAATATTTTAGAGAGATGCAAGAGGCAGTGTAACACTCAAGATTATTCCTAGTTATTATAGTGGTCCAGCATTTTGTGAGGTAACATTTTTATTCTGTAATAATTATTTTTAATTCTCATATTTAATTTAAATAAGCAATACAAAACATGAAAAACATCTTATTTATGGTGAATTATAAAACATCCTGAAATTAATGTTAGGTTTTTTTGATCAGCAATTTCAAACAGATATCAATGTCTCAACAGCTGAGGCAATTAACACATCAGTCTACACTCTAATCCCCAGAGTGTAAGCTGATGTGTGTAATTCAGCAATCGTAGGATATTATCTTGAGTAATCTGTCCTGGATATGTTGGGTCCCACCATCCAGCCCATGCAGCCATCCCATTATGGGATGGCTGGATGGTGAGGCTAAACCCATGATGGGTATGGAAAAAAGTTTGTCTTATTTAAAGTATGTTTGCTGGTATATTTTTGAAGGTTTTGTTGGTTTTATTTACTAATATATAACCAGCTGTAGGAAGATTTAGGTCTCTCTTATTGGCCATAGGGCAGAAAAAATTAAAAACAAAAAATCTAACATGAATCTTTAAAATGTATTTAG
>NW_019386097.1:0-798 GCF_000671375.1 Centruroides sculpturatus
GTATTAGGATTAATAATTGTAAATAAATTTTGAACTTAATTAAATAATTTAGAAAACTCTGGAAGAAGATATTGTTACAGAAGAGTCTTGTTTAATGCTGTTTCATTTAGCACTTTGTTGTCTAGGAACCTTGTCAATAGTCTGTATTGTCTAAATATTAATTTGACAGTTTTACATACATTTTGTTTTGGTGTGTATATATACAGTAAGACTTCATTTAGTGCTTCCTTGATTAATGCTGATTCCATATATTGCAATCTGCTCGAAGCCTAAAAAACTCAAAATTTATGCTTATTCAATTTATTGCTTCATTTCATTGATTCGTATATAATATTTCCAAACACGAACCAATCAGCAAAAGGTGGCAATTCATTGTAGTGCTGTACTTCCCCTAAATCTGTCTGTTTGGTGCAATTTTGGAAAAAATATAACATCATGGATGCCATAGGCAATATCAACTTCACTTGGCAAGAATTAACTGATAAATGCATGAACAGAGTGGAAGAAGGTATGGCCAGAGGTATCCAAGGAGTCTCAATGAGAAGAATCTATTGTTGACCAAATTGTCAACCTAATCGATATAGCAGGACTAGATGTAGTTGAGCAAGATATTGAGGAGTTACTGTAGGTTTCTGGTGAGACAACGACCTCCAGAACTGGCAGAACAAGGAATTCATAAAGAACTGAAAAATAGTGATTTTGAAAACGAAGAATCCAAAGAACTTGTTACAGATTTCCTTAGTAAAAGTTTGGTAACGATAACCGAAATCATTGATCGAATTGTAGCGAATGATCCAG
>NW_019386097.1:4771-33193 GCF_000671375.1 Centruroides sculpturatus
ATCACTAATCAGCCAACAAAATGTGTTCAAGAAACAATCTGGAGAATTGGATGCGGCTGTTGAAGCCAGCCTAGAAATATCTGCTTTAATAGCCAAGAATGGGAAATCTTTCACAGATGGCGATATGTTAAAAAAGTGTCTTATCATTGCAAGTGAGATGTGTCCTGAGAAGACAGTGTTTTCAAACAATCAGTCTTAACCACATGACGATACAACAAAGAATCTCGCAAATTGCATCAGACATCGCATTAATCACTTGGAGGTCCGGCCCCCAGTCAATAAACTTAATCCTAATTTGGCCCTTCTTCAAAAAAGGTTGTGCATCCCTGATTCAGGTTTAAAAACCAGTTACATGAATATTTTTTATTGAATACTATGGCAAATATTATGAAATAAACATATTTGAGAGGTTAACATGTCATTTACTGTGTTTTAACTAACTAGTTGTATTGGAATATGCATAACATTTCTGTTTTCAAAAGTCACTGGCACTTTGAGTTCAGGAAATCATTGTATGTGGAGAAACTGTTCAACTTTAGCTGAAACCAGATCGTATCCTGTAAGCACTCAGAAAGGGAGTTCAATCAAACTTGCAAAGATTGCTATCTAGATTACTCCTGAAATTTAATTCAAATTTGGCTTTGGCAAATTTGTCAGGGTTGTCCCTCACAGTCATAAACTTCTTCCACTGTTCCTCCTCCTCCTCCTTACCTTCTTCCAAATTCTGAATCACATCAGGCAAATACTTGTAGCCACATACTACTTAAAGTTCCAACTCTAAAGTCTTTGTTGTTAAGCTTACTTGATGGCTGCTACATCCATTGAATATGAGACATTTGATTCTGTCAAAGTTTTTGCACAAGAAAATTATGCATATTATTCAAATTCCTCATCTGGTTTTGGCAGGGAATTATAATAGGTGGAGCCCAATGACTTTTCAGTATAAAATTTGACAAGAGCTTTTACAGGAATCTTCTTCAGAACATTAGTGAAGTCATTTACCCTACTGTATTCTTTTTTGATATTTCACAGTGTAGTCCATGTGCAATACATGTGATTGAGGTTGTGGTACATTGCCTTCAGTTGTAGAAAAGCTTTAAGCACATGGCATGCTTGATCACTCACCACGAGCCTGACTTTTTTATATTGTAAGTTCCTTGTCCATAGCTTCATGAATGAATCATTGAATTGACTGCATTACTGTGCATACATTTATCTTCTTGAGTTGGTACATCTTAAAAAATATGGGTTTCATTCATTCACCAGATAATGAAAACACCAGCACATTCAATATACAGTATATCTTTACCTTTCATTGGTAATCTTATCTAATGTGAATCACACTTCATGTTTGCCGACCACCTCTTTTACTTTCTTAAAGCCAATTTATGAGAATTTCTTTGTGAATTTTTTTAAGGGTGCGGTGCTCTCATCTGGTACTACTTTTGCATGTACTTTTCAAGAAATGGTTTGAATGCAGTACAGTATTGTTTTATGTTGTGGACTGGAATTCCTGATTGCATTAATACCATGGTAAGATCTGCACTAAACTCACTCAATGACCACTGCTTTTTGGATTCTGAATTGAAAGCACATATCAAGGTAGTTTGCTTAGGTTTTGATTTGTGAAATTCAATGTTCTTTGCAAGCTTGCTGTAGTTGAATGTGCTGGTATAAGCTGTCTCTTTGGTGCTTCTCATCAATTGTAATATTTGCATCGCAGATGACACATTAAAGAATGTGACCACTGTTTCAATGTATTGCATCTTGAATTCTGAAAGTGCATATAACTTTCCCTTCTTACCTTTGGCATGTTTTTATTGTGAACAATCAGTTCTGGTTTAGACTGGTACAACACTAACACAACCAACTGTATAGAGAACTAGCCATCACAGAGTCCAAGGCCAGAATGAAATGCTTTCTTTTTCTGAGCTGTTTTTATATACTGGACGCAGACCCCACAGAGAACTGGTAAATAGAACACTACTGTTTTGTCAAAGTTTGTGTTTTCTCTTGCAGGGTTTTGCTACATTATCTTGGGAAGTGTTTGGGCTACAATGATTGTAAATATACCATTTTATAGCACTCAATCTGCTCTCCAAGATAAGTTTATTGGATTTTATGTAGCTGCTCAAGAAGAGTAAATGTGGTAAATGGTTGTTTAATGATTCTGTCAGTAATTCAGTTTCATTTTAAATCATTTGTTAATACGAATTTACCGGTAAATTACCAATAAACTGGTAATTCCGAATATAATTACTGAATTACCGGTAACATAATACCCGGTAAATTTGCAATCACTAGTTCTGATCAACCAAACTGATGGTTGATACACAGCAGTTTAAGCTAAAAACGTTGTTTTATAATATACAAGGCATTAGCAATAAGTTTTTTTATTATGATTTCTAACAATATTTCTTGGTCTATCACATATTTTGTCTTTTTTTGAATTTCCATTGAATGGTAAAATTTTTAGTAAAAATAAAAGACAGTCGTTCTAAAATTCTTAGGCGATCATTTTATTTTCTCCCATGTTCTAGAATAGGGGTCCCTGAAGTGGTCGATATCGACTCCCCGGGGTCGATAAGAGTTCTCCAGGGGTCGATTAATACACGAGGGTCGAAAGGGAGTCGATTAATACCAAAGAGGATCAATTAAACTGTGTAGGAAAAAAATAGAATATTCCGATAAAAATTCGAAATACGGATATGATCAACATTACTGACTACCCTAGTTATACTTGAGTTTTGCTTAGCCTATGCTGCTTTAAGCATGTGTTGTTCTGTTTTCACGCATCTAGCAACTCTACTAATGTTACAAACATGTTATGAATGCGGTAGTTCATTATACATAGACATACGTTGCACTGTTACACTCTAGTAGAGTTGTCACTTTAAGTATTTTATAACTAAATGTAGATATTTTGTCCTTTACAGAGAAAATATCGTAATACAGTGGGTGATCGGTTAACGAACAGATCGGATAACGAACACTTTCGCGAAAGATTTTTATGTTCGCACAACGAACACATGATCGGATAACGAACACCCCACAGAACAAACACAAGAAGAAGCGACGTAAAATAATGAATACCGATTGGTCTTCCCTTGTCTTCAGGAAACAATTCGAAACTCTTTGGAGCGCGGGAGACGTAGACATCGACGCTCAACCTGGTATATACCTATCAGATAGTATTCCTCCGAACTTTAAAACTATCCCTTGTAATTCCAGCTTTTTATTTTTCTGAGAAAATAATTCTTTTATGTATTCGCGAGACTGTCGGGTAGACACTCGTTAAGTTTTGCGTCTGTTTTTTCTTTTCGAAAGGTGAGAGAGTATAATAGCAAAGGTAAAGAGTGAGCAGAAGATGCCTAATGTTGCTGGGAAATATGGCGTGAACAGGTCTACAGTAGGCCGCAGTTCAATCTTATTTAAGAAAAATACTGTATAATCAAGAAGATTCAAGCAGCTAAAAGAGTAACAAAAATCACATCTGAGAAATAAAGAACATCGAAGAGTTCATAATGGAACCTGAAACGGATCTGGCGACAGAAGAACAACAAGAACTCTTGAATGAATACAGTAGAGCATCGATTATCCGACTCAATTGGGGACTCAGATTGATCGGATAACTGAAAAATCGGATAACCGAAAAGAATGAAAAAAATACATTATTAGTATAGTATTCGCATTTTTCACCGGATGCTCGCCCTCTGGTGTTTAAAAACAAAACTATTCTATCTGGGTCGTTTGATTCATTCTTGTGTATTATCAGCAGTACAGATGAAAAGCGATAGAAAAAAGCAACGCTTACTGTTGGTTCCAAATTGCAGTTTCAAAGCCTTAGGAGAGCCTGTTATAAGTTTTCGTCTATTCCCACACGAAAAACGGGAAAAACAGATGATTATTCGGAAATTGATCGGTTATATTTATGAGCTCTGAATTATGAAAGAGTGGATTAAACTGTTAATTAAGAATTGGCAGTTTCCCGATTGTCCAGCTTTCACGAACAAGTTTTGCTGTCAATTTTAAAACATTTTGTTAAAGTTTAAAATGCCAGTAATTTTTTGTAGGTCACAGGGCCGGATTTAAGCATTTCGAAGCGTTAAGCCGAACTCTGTAAGGCCCTTTACCAACCCTACACAATTTTAGAAGTCAATCATAAAAAGAAAAGAATTAAATCAGACTATGACTCTGATTTAATATGGATATTGGAAGAAAAAGACGTGAGGATTCACTAGTCTTCTGTTTTATAACTAAGTTTAATTAAATTTTTATACCCATTCCATTAAAAATCTTTTTTTTTAAATTGGTTTTATCAATTTTTTTAAAAAAGATCTTATGGTAATTCTTAGAAAAAAATTAATGAAATACTACACAAAATAAACAGTGAAGTATGTTTTGTTGGTTTGTAAAAAAATGCTTATTACAAAATCTGACTTCAATTTTCTTTTTTGTACAAATGTTTGAGGTCCCTCGAAAGTCGGACATTTTACTTGTAAATCCGACCCTGACGGGACAATGTCAAAGCTAATGTTTTTTAACACAAAGGGTACAAATATGTATAGAACGATCTCACTCATTTGTTTCGATACCACATAATGACTGTCCCGCTAACAATAATTGTTCTCCTTCCATAAAATTACTTGATAAACAGCTACAGGCAGCATATATCATTATATCGGACAGTAATATATTATTAATTTTACATTACTAGTTACAAGCGACTCAGATAAAGTAGCCATTTTGTAAAAATGCAGTGCCCTCTATAGTTCATGAAAAACACGAATGTTAGTATATCCCATGTAATTAGTATATTAGTATATCGCTATTAACCTACTTCGCGTTGAATTTTCATCGATGTTAAGCCTAACAAATTCTTTAAAAAAATAATAATCGTCGCTATTGTATCGTTAAAAATTATTTTTAAATTATTTTATTGCTCACAAAACAAACAACCACTTATAATTAGAAAATTAAGTCTCGTTTAAATACTGGCCTCCCTTTAATGGTCGAGCCAGTATTGCCAGCTAAAACACGCAAAAATTTAACAAAAATAATATTAAATTTAACAAAAATAAGTAGCCAAGACATAGCCAAATATTGTAGCGCCACATCACTAGCAGACATTTGAAATTTGCCGACTAGAACGGTCGGTTAATCGGGGGTCGGATAATCGATGCTCTATTGTAATACCAAGAAATTCTTTCTTCTGAAAAAGAGGATTAATGCCTACATCTGTTATTAAACAACAGTCTTAGAATGGCATCCAATGCAGGTTGGGGCTTGGGGATTTCTACAATTTTAATGCTATTAATTACTTACGAAAAGTCCTGAAGAAGAGAGAAAAACAATCGACATTAGACAGATTTTTTAACCCTTTCAAACGGAAAAAACATGACTGATAAAAACACAAGACTGTGTATGTATGTATTTTTATTATTACATATAAATAAACATAGTAAGAAAGTATATATATTTTTTTATTTTTGGGGGTCTCCAGAACGAATTAATTAAATTTCCATTAAAACCTATGGTAAATCGATAATCGGTTAACGAACAATTCGGATAGCGAACAAAGTCTTGGAACGGATTATGTTCGTTAACCGATCACCCACTGTATATCGAAAATCATTAATATAGTACAGAAGCGTTTGCAAGGAAAAAACGTTACAATTGTTCAAGTTCAAACAATCATAATGGCCTTTCAAGTAAAAACTGAGCTATTTAAATCTTCACTGGCATGATCCGATTTCAAATATTTTTCAAACTTGCGAGTACTAAAAGAAAATAAAAAGATTTCCAACCGTGATTTCAAGATAAATATTAAACATCTTGATAAATTAAGAGAAAACTTTAAAGCACGTTTCGAAGACTTGGAGAATATGCATGTTCCTGAATGGTTTGCTAATCCATTTGATGTAAAAATAGATAATGGAGGTATCACCGTGAACCTGGCTTAGAAGATGAACTGATTGAAATATGTGTAGATCTCAAAGCTAAAGTGTTGTTTAAAAATAAAAACCTCAGTGAATTTTGGAGCAATAGCAATGTTCCCACTAAATATCCCAAGTTCAGAGCAGAAGCCGAACCTTTCTTACTTGCATTCCCAACTTCATACATGGTTGAAGCTGGTTTTAGCCACACAAACACAATTTTGACAAAACAGAGGAACAGATTGAACTTGGGAAACCGTGGGGATTTGCGACTAAAACTTAACAATTCTCAACTGAATATCAATATCTTGCTGCTTCTCTTCAGACACATCTATTCTACTAATATCAACTATTTTAATAAAAAGTTATGTTAACATTTTTTTAAGGTATTCAGTAATAGTCGCAAAATGACAGTAAGGTTTTTTCATTCACTATAACTTATGTTTTCAAAAATAATTGTGTATTTTACGTATTATGACACGTACGGTTTAAGAACTATAAGCAAATTTCCATCTATCCATAATTTTGCTATTATTTTTTAAGATCATAAATCAGTGAAAATATCTCATTTTTATGTTAATGTTATTGGATGGATTTTATAAGATATGAGAACTATAAATTCTTTTGTTGGGTTGTTATGCAGGTCTCCTTATTGCTTAACATCAGAAATGCAAAAATGATTTAATGTTTTTGTTAAATACTTAATCTGGGGGTCGATAAGAAGGCAAATACTCTATAAAGGGGTCGACAGGATACAAACTTTGGGGACCCCTATTCTATAACAAACTATAGACAGCCAGATCTTCCTTTGTAGGCTTCTCAGCCGTCCAGTTAAAACACTTTAAAAACGTAGAAATTATCCAATTAAAATTTAAAAATTTCTTAAAAATTGGAAATGGCAAATCTTACAACATCTTTAAAGTTCTCATCCTTGTCCATTCAGGGTTTTGGCTCCTTTATATAAACTTAAAATTATCACTGACAGGGATATAGGGACATTGAGGCATAATCTACGTTCGTCAGTGCTAATTTTAAGTGGATATAAAGGAGCCCAAACCCTGAATGGACAAAGATGAGAACTTTAAAGATGTTGTAAGATTTGCCATTTCCAATTTTTAAGAAATTTTTAAATTTTAATTGGATAATTTCTGTTTTTAAGGAGTGTTTTAACTGGAACGCTGAGAAGCCTACAAAGGAAGATCTGGCTGTCTATAGTTTGTTCTAGAACATGGGAGAAAATAAAATGGTGATCCCCTAAGAATTTTAGAATGACTGTCTTTTATTTTTACTAAATATTTTGTCTTGTTGAAACCTTGAACTTTTCAGAAAATGAAATCCCCAATTGTCTGCAACATTGGGGTTGTCCCTCTTTTGGAATGTAATGTTGATACAACTCAGTGATGATTCAGAAAGCAACACCATTTTCAACTAGACATTTAATGATTTTGGAATTAACACAGAGTCCTTCTCATCAGTTTTATTTTGCACTCCTTTGTATAAATCATATGATCGAGTTTTTCTAGAATTGTTAATATAGAGCCTAGTGCATTGTTTTTGTCTGCACCCTGTAAAAGATGAAGTATAAACTATGTAAGACTGTTCATGTTTCTCTAAAAAATGTATTATTTAGCCATAACTGTTAGTTTTAAGTGAGGTAGAGTCAAATATAATTTAACTTTTGGATCTCTATGTTATACAGTATATAATTATGAGAAATGGAGTATCAATGTCTTGTAAGTCAAAGCCATGTTTGTATGTAGTTATTGCTTATATTTCCTCTTCATCACAGCAATATTGTAGCACTGAATTTGTTTAGCAATGCCAGAGAAGTTGGCAGATAAGAATGAAATCTGGATTAATGAAGAAACATCAATTTTCGTGTGAAATTTCATAACTTTCAATGTGCTTTATGAAATCATACAATGAAAATGGCCTGTGGCCTGATTTGTGAAAAAAAAGAGAACTGGATCCTTTACATCATTAGTTTTAGATCACTGAATATCTGACTGAGGACATAACAAGTGCTTTTTCAACTTTCTTACTCCCCTAATCTTGCTTCCACAAACTTCCAAAGAAAAGTTGAACATTTCAACTGGCAACAGAGATGAAGCCATAATGATGAAAACATCAAAAATACATGATAAAAAAAAAAGGGCTTTAAAGACTGCTTTGGCAAATGGTATAAATCACGGGTTCCCAACCTATGGGTCGCGACCCAGAAGGGGGTTGCGACGGGTTTTCTGTGGGGTCGCCAACTTATGTGGTAAACTAAAGCAAAATTTTCACTATAATGCATATATTTATTTTTAATGGTGTCTTAAAGTTTGAATAATTTCATATATTTTTAAAAAATTAAAATAAGTGTAATNTTCGAATATTGGTTCGATTATAGAACGATTATAAACGTTCCAGAAATGTTGAAAATAGTTCGTTTGACTTGACGTGAACAGGAGACGTCCAGAAATAGAATCGGGACCAGGTCTCTAATTAGTCTGGAAACGGGGGACCTAATTCTTGCATTCTGTGAAAACGGGTAAGATTGGCTATAATGTAATTATCTTAATCTTCATTATCGTTACTTTTTAAAAACTCAGTGAAGCGGGTCCTTGCAGCTAGTAACAAGTAAAATCATAATCAAGTCCAATCCTACTGGAGAAACACAGGACCCACATTATCTCTCCACCCCCTTGATCTTTAATCACCAAAATTTAACAGCATCAATCCTCTTAATACACAAACTTCCCTGCAAAATTTCAGTAACAGAAAGCACAGGAGTTAAGTTTCAAACAGTGTGAACAAAATTATGCCATACACACACTGAAATTACAACCAATTTTTTTTGCATCTTGACATTTCAAGGTGTCTAAGTCTAAAAATATAAAAATGTAGGGGGTCAGTTTTTGCCGGATTGCCATACTTTCCCTGTTATATATAAACAGCCAGGAAAGTAAAAATTACAATTTTATTAAAAAGATTGTTTTCAAAATACAAGAGAGACATTCAGAGGATTAAATTGGGTAATATTTCTGAATTCATTCACTTTTTTTTTTTTTAAATCAACATATTGGTTAGAAAGAATATCAATGTACAGAATTATCTGTTATAAATAATTTCTTAATTTTCTGCCATTTGTGTTTATATCATGTTTGTGTAATCTATGTTCTGTTGACAGCTGAATGGCTGAGTGGTTAAGGTGTCAGCCTACTGCTCTGGGAAACCAGTGAGAATGAATCCAGTTGGAATGAAAAACCCAGAAATTTTTTGAGGGTTGTCCCTTCTGGATACATTAGGTCTTGTCTCTCTCCACTTGACGATTACACTGTGGGCCCAGCAGAATTCCAACATAATTCTTCTAGTTCTTGCTGAAATGTTCTGCTAAGAGATTTTTTGAATTTATATTTTGCATTAGTAATGATTTTCTTAATAATCTTCACATATTTGTCATAAGTAGTACACATTACATTTGTTTTTATTATTTAAAAATATTTGAAATTTATTATTCAGCCTAGAAGAATATGGAGAAGATAAATAAAGATATGATTGAAGTTGGAGATAATTTTTATCTTCATCATGAGTTGTTCAATAAATTGTATTCCTATCAAAGAGATGGTGTTAAATGGCTTTGGAATTTATATAAGAAAAAGAAAGGCGGTGTTCTAGGAGATGATATGGGGTATAACATCTCATATTCTATATGTATTATTTTGTTAATATATTCCTATATATATTTGTGTGTGTAATTTATAATACAGATTAGGAAAAACTATTCAGATAATTGCTTTTCTCTCTGGAATGTTTGATTTGGAAGAAATAAAGCATGTATTGATCATAATGCCTGTTTCCCTTCTACCAAATTGGGATAGAGAATTTAAAAAATGGTAAGTTCTGCATGTAATGTAATTTCAATATAAATTGTGTGTTAATATAATACATGATGACATAGGTTATCATAAAAAATTAGTCAGTTTTAATGTTTGACTTTTTAATTATCATTAATATTAAATTTACTAATATTTGTATATGGTCTTCAAAAAAAAAGAATTCTACAATTTTAAATTACAGTGGAACCTTGCATAATGAGTATTTCACATAACAAGCAAAACAAATTGTAAAAAGTTGACTCGTTTAATGAGTGATGAGAAGAGGGGAAGCCCCAAATGCAGTGTAACTGCCTACTTCTAGTCAAATTATTTAATTTCTAATATTTAATTATAGCCTTCACATATCCCAAGAATTTGGCATATTATTTGGTGTGTTTATCAGACATTATCTGTGATTTATTCATTTTTTTTACTGCAAATTGAAATCGCATTCCAGGTTGGTTCATTCTGCACTAGAAGAAAAGACGAGAATGACTCATGCTCCTTAACAATGTATATTGTGTAATTATCTTTGAATAAATGTTACACACAAAATATTTGAGTATTTTTTTCGGCATGTAACATTATCATAGTTTACATTAATTTACATGGGAAAAACTGTTTTTCTTAACGAGTGTTTCGCATTATGAGTAAGATTCTGGAATGAATTATGCTTGTTAAGCAAGGTTCCACTGTGTTATAATTATGTTAATTATTACTTAAAAACATTTTAATGTACATAAAACATTGGAAAACTATTAATGATGCAACGAATAGTATATTTGGCTCCTTCAAGCAGTGTGTATTCAGAGAGGCTTTTTAGTGAAGCAGGAAATGTATACGAAGAGGAACAGACTTCTTCCCAAAAATGCGGAAAAGCTGATTTTTCTGCACCATAACCTACTACTTATTAACTTCAGTTACGATAAATAATTTTGTACAATAAAATAAAAAAGTTAATTTAATTTTCAAGTTTATAATAAGGGATAATTTCATAAAAACGCTTTACAGATCATTAATTATTATTTTTTACACATTTTATGACCTAAGTTTTGATCTAATGTGCCCACGCAGTAAAAATTTTCATACAAATTTTTGCCTTTTTTCATCCCTTTAGGGTTGAATTTCGTAAAATCTTTTCTTAGCACGCGTAAACTTTACAAAAGGAACACACCTGCAAATTTTTAAGTTTCTACCACCAATACAGTCCGTTACAAAATTATAAACACACCCAACATTTTTTAATAACAAAAACATTAACAATAGTAATGTACTTATTATATTAGTATGTTGTTTACAACATCAATTTATACATTTTCTGAAATTTTTAGAACTATCTGACAATTAAAAAAAAACAATTATAAAAGATTTTCAATTTTTGATTGTTTCTAAAGTATAAACACAGGTGCATAAAATTAGCATGATAAGTTTTTAATTAATTATTGGTTTAATTAGTTGTCACCAGAGGATAGTATTGTTTATTATTACAATGTGGGGCCAATTTTAAATGGTTTTTTATGATTTAAAACAATGCCTCATGGAAAAACACTAACAGAGTTGGAAATACATGATATTTACCAACTAAAAGGAGCAGGACAATCTCTAAAACAAATTTCAGCAGTTGTAAATCGATCTACATGTGCTGTGAGAAATCTATTAACTCCGGATGAAAATTATGACATAAATAAGCGATGTGGAAGGTCTAAACTCCTTACACCTAGAAATGAAAAAAAAGATTTTTCGACTACTGACAGTCAACATCAATATTACCAATTGCAGTTTCACCAGAAACTGTATGGAGATGTATGCATAATCATAAAAATGCCAAATTTACAAAAATGGCTGCCAAACCAAAATTAACACAATTGCACAAAACAGCTAGATTAAAGTGGACCATAGACAAGATGACATGGAAAGAGGAATGGACCCAAATAGTCTTTTCAGATGAAAAAAATGGTATTTGGATGGACCTGACAGTTACTGCCACTACTGGCATTATTTGAAGAAGAATGAAGAAGTCAGAATGAGCAGACAGCAAGCGATCCTCATGGAGGTCTACAGAAAACCACTGGCAGAGCAGTTGTACATACTGACAGGATCGTGTGACCCAGTACAATACAAAGTTGCAGCGTTTAATGCATTAGTCAAAAGGGCTTACACTCACTCCTCAACAGGATACGCGCTTAAAACGGAGCTTAACACTTTAACTCAGATTGCTGAACGTCATGGGTATCATAACCTGATTAGTAGGTTATCCAGAAGAATAATTCAACCCCAACAAGCTACGAGAATCAGTGCGCAAGAGCAAGAAACAACAAACCATAAAGACAATTTTCCGGTTACATATAATCCATATCTAGAGAAGCTTTATTCGGAAATTGCTAAAAAGAGACAAATCCGCATCACTTATAGAAGATGTCCTAATATATTTGAGCTGCTCCTTAATGCGAAGGATACTCCCAACCAAAACATGTTATCTGGAGTGTATACCATCCCGTTAAAAGATCACAGATGTGATGAGGATTTAATATATGTAGGCTCCACAAAGTGCTCATTGGGGGTGAGACTGAAAGAACATAAAGTGGACATACTCCATAAGAGAATTACAACATCTTTGGTGCGTTATGCCACAGATTCGGACATCCAACCGATGTTTGATGATGCTAAGATCATCCGCTCCATGCAACATACGGAACATTTGAGGTGGATGGAGGCGATTTATATATACAAAACCGCCCAAAATAATAAGGGTATTAACAGTAAGGAGGAGTTATCTTTATCCATAGCATGGCAAGCATTTATATACGACGGATGTTAATAGAGAGATTTTTTACTTCTGAGGAAGGCGCATGCGCAATGATGTCGTCAAACGCACAAGGTTTCTCTGAATAGTTTTACGGAGCTCTTTCAGAAAGTGTTCCATCAAATTTTATTCAATTTTTTGTCAGTTTCTCACCTGAGGAAGAACTTTGAAAAACATTTTGAAAACATTTGTGATATTGTATTTTTTTTTGGAGAAACGCACCAGTATTGGTTTTTAGAGGTTAGTTGTTATATATCGCGGTGTGCTGTTGATGTTTTACTAAAGATGATGATGAGATTCCACTTGCTATAACTCTAATTAAAAAATCCAGCAATGAGTTGGTTAACTTTCTCAGCAACATTTAAAACTGATGTGATGCCACCTGTTATATTTCATTAAAAAAATTTTTGTTTTTAATTATTATAAAATGGCAAAAAGCTTAATTTTGATGGTAAAGATGAGTGTTATAAAAATTGTAGATGTTAATAGTGAGTATAATCATTAAGTCTGGTCCTACTCAAGACATGTATCATGTCTTGAGTAGGACCCTCTTTGTGCCCATCCCCTCAATCTGTAACCACCAAAATTTAATAGAGTCAATCCCCTTAATACACAAAACATCCCAGCAAACTTTTAGAAATTTCTGACATGAATCATAGAAGTTATTAAGTTTTAAAGTGTGTGAACAAAATTGTGCCACCCCCACACGAATATCCATATATACAGAAAAAAAATCCTGGATTTGTTTGCATTTCTTGAAATTTCAAGGTCCCCTAAGTCCAAAAGTGTAAAAATATTGGGGTGTCAGTTTTTGGCTAATTGCCATACTTTCTCTGCACTATATATAATAGAGTCGAGATAGTAAAGAGAGATCTAGCTGGTCAATAAATTGGGAATTTCTTAAACATGATCACATTGTTGAATAGCTGAAGAATGCTGACAGGTCAAACATGCCCCAAGGTCATGTTTGACCTGTCAGCAAGAATTATACAATGACCCACAAAAACAGGATCATAATGACTGATAACTGAATTAGTTGTCAAAACCAAAGAAACTTTAGCAATGCTGTTAACAACTGCTAATTTTGTCCAAGATGAAACAGGAAATCTCACCAATGGAGCATGAAGAGGATGACTAAAATATTTTGAATGATAAAAGTGATTTTGCATTTATTATGAAAGTGCAAATAAAATTTAGTTACTACGCATGTAAATCATATTTTTTCATTCAGTTTTTGTCTGTTAATTAGTGACATATTTTATTTTAATTTATATATAAATTAAAATAAAATAAGTTTATGAAATGAAAAATGCATTTAAGCTCATAAAACCCCAAATTATAATTTAACATAGATTTTCATATAATTAGCCTGTTTTATATTTCATATATTAATGTCTGAACATATACTATAATATTATTTTTCATTGGGTTTTAAGATATAGAGCCTTCCATGTCTTCCATTTTTTCATATGTATAGTATCTCTCTTTTTATATGGTTTTTTTTTTAACATAGACTTTCTGGGAATGTTTATACCATGTAAAAGCAGAAGTGTTCTTAATTTTAACCAACTGTTTTTTTGTTGGGAAATCCTGGACAATATGATTTTATGTGGTCAAAATTATATACATAATGAGAAAGTTATTTGAGAACTAGGGAAACAAGATACCTCTGTACATAAATTCTTGACTTCAGAATTTTAAAGAGATATTCTGAGCTCAAATTTAGTGTCAGGGTGTTATTATTGGAATTTCTTCTTTAAGATGATTTGACAGCACATCAAAATGATACTTGTCCAAATTGGTAATGTGAGGTTCCAGATTGGGTCCAAACCCAGAAAACATACATAAAAATTAAAAGAATGTGAAAGTAACAGATTAATAACTAAAGAATGCATAGAATAAACAGCATTGCAATGAGGAGAAAATACTGCTAGAAGAAAAAACAAATGTATATTGTCATTTTTCCAGAAGAATTAAAAATAAAGTGATATAATTCGTGAGTGCAAGACGAGTGTAGACAACAAGAAGTTTCAGGTGTTCACTCAGAAAAATGAACCCTGATATATATATATATAAGAATGAACTTTAAATAAATTATAGATTTATCATAAGGAGAGGATCATAATGTCATCATTAGGATTCTTGATTGTCATAGTATCAAAACATAATTGCTTAAATTACGAGAAAAAGGGATAAAGTTCAATAAACAATTCTCGGACAGAGTTGAAATAAGATATCAAATCTGTAATGTGTGCTGATTGTGTGCAATTGTCAGGATGGTCGAGGGGTTGAAACAATCATGTATAGGTGTGAAATACATCCTGAGACAGGCTTACCATTCTTTTTCCCATTTAATTAATAAAATATTGAAATTTTTCTTACAAAACTTTCTGTATCCTTGTCGGTATAATTCTCCTTTGATATTTCTTTTTAAGAAGAGAGAGAGTCCAGTAAAAGTCCAGATGTCCCATTTGATTTCTTTACTTGGTCTCTTGTTGATGGGCTACAAGATCAACAGCCCGGGGCTCACTATTAAGCTTTGGATATAACAGTTCTTGGAGAAAGAATGAACCTTGGAGATAGAACAACCATGAGAGTACGAATAGCAGATTTTGGAGGAAAAACAAATTTTTGGAGCAAAGAATGTCATGTCCTTGAAACATTTGTTTTTGTAGGTTTCCTCTATTCTGCATTCTGATTGGTCTTCCCTCATCACCCGGTGACAATTTGAAACCTTTCGAGGCATGGGAGAGGTCATTATTAACACTTAACCAGATCCCAATTATCTAAAATTCCTCCAAACTTTGATATTCTCTCTGCAATTCTAGTCTTGTTTTCTGTTTTGATGAAAACAACTTTTATTGTTTAAGCTATACTTTAAGTCTTGCTTTGTTTTAATTTTGAAAGGTGAAAGATTAACTGTCCCACTGGATATTTGTCATCAAAAGCATAAGATTTCAATATCCGTCCGGGACCTTACAAATTGTATGTGGATGGTCAACCTTTCTCGCACCCAAATCTAAGTTTGGTTACACCCAAAAAGCAGAAAGATGACCAATTAGGAAGCAAGGGATGAAGAAGTAACCCAATCCAATTTCTTTTAATTCAGTAAAACCCTACTTAAACAGTGGGCACTCGACTTCTTCCCCACCAATTGTCCAGGTATACTTTTTTCTCAACTGTTGTACTTAAATATATGCTTAAGATCAGTGTGTGTTCTGAATATTGTTTGTGCCTGTGTGTCAGCCTCATCTTCTCTACCAACCCAAACCAAGGATTGTATCCAGTTCTTTGACTCAACTCAACCTTTTGGATCTACTCTGCTCCAGAGCATCTACCTTGCCAAAGGACATGTAATGGAATGGATGATCTTACACATCTGGACTTAAAGTTATAATTGATTTACAGGAAGTTTTGTATGCTCCTTTTAAATGTTTTAATAAATGGGTTGGAAGGAGACTTGTTTCCATGTCCACTCTCCTACATATATACTATCACCACTCATTCACCCTGGGGATGAGTTAATGCTCCCACTTGTTGGCAAACCCACAGTAAAGATGAAAAGTTCTATTTTGGATAATTGTCTTCTCTTAAATTCTCTGGTCAGTTCAGAGGACTTCTTGAAGTTATGAGTATGGGAGTCTATCTTCATCTCACCCCTAATCTTTTTTGTCTGTCTCTCTTAAATTGTTTTAATATCCCCAGCATCATCTGTGAACTTTTTCTGTTGGATAGTCAAATTTTATCTCTTTGATTGGCTCTGAACTATGACCAAGAGTCTGTGAGGGTCATGCAAGGATTCATCCCTTATCTGAGATGCTTTTTTCCCAGTGGATTTTTCTCTTTCAATTTACATTTCTATTGTAAACTCAATAATCCAATTTGTAAATTCAATCAATCAGATATTTTGTTGACATAAATATAATTTTGTGATTCTTATACTTCATTTAACATAGTGTTTTTTTTCTTTCATTAACACAATCCTTAATCTCATTATTGAGTATTTTATTATTCATATAAATCACATGTGATCTTGTGATTTTCTGGCTTGTGTACTGTACATTCCTTGGCATTTCATTGGAAACATTGGGACCAATATCACAGCAACAATTAAAATGAAATATTTAGAAACTGTATAATAAAATTATATACTAAAAATAATATTTTACATAAAGATTAAAGAATCTTATTTTGAATATTAAAGGGTTCCTGGCATGAATACAAGCAATTTTTATAGTTCTAATAAGAGAAAACGTGAAAGGAATTTAATAAAAGTTCAGTGTTATGGAGGTGTTCTATTAACAAGCTATGGAACTGTAATAACAAACAGTGAAATATTATCTAAACGAGAAGGACGTGAATTTGTCTGGGTAAGTATCTTGTTGCCTTTTGTTGCTTATACAATTAATAATAATGATGATATTATATTTCTTTCAGGATTATGTTATTCTTGATGAAGGCCATAGAATCAAAAATCCAACAAAAACAACAAAAGCTGTTCATGATATTCCTGCTAGAAATCGAATTGTGTTAACTGGCACACCTATTCAAAATAATCTGAAGGTAAGTAAGTATCAATGTAACCTTAATATAAAAATAAATAATGTTCAAATAGACAAAATATTGCATTTTCAATCAGTTTAAATTCTTAACTATTCAATGATTATAAATCTATCTGTATCCTCTATTATTCCCAGCAGGCATTTTATTTATATTTTTATTTTAATAAAATTATCAATATAATAATTGATTCATTTATAGAATACCTCAGTTGTATTTTTAAAATTATGATTAGATGCTGTTATATTCTATTTATATACTGTTTTAAAATTAATTTCAAATAAATTATACAAGTTAGAGGTATCCATCCTTCATCTACCAATTAGACAGCTTTTTAATGTAGATATTTATCATTGAATTTCTATTCAGAAGGATAAAATTAAATAATCTCACAACTTGATGATATATGTGATACAATAGAGAAAAATCATTGTGTTAATGTAACAAGTTTCAATATACAGGGTTCTTATGCGACTGGAAAATCAGGGATTTTCATTAGTGTTTGGAAAAAATCCTGGAAAGTCAGGGAATTTGCCTCCTTGGCTGTCTTGTTGATTTTTTTTTTGCTCACAATGTGGTTGACCAAATGTAACCATCTGCAGGCAGCAAGAAATAATATATGATGCAATGCAACATATGAAAAGGGGTACAGAATATTTTCAGGATCCAAAATTTCAAACATTATTTATTGCACACAAATAAAACCATAATTTATGAACCCAATTAATAATTATTATTACATAGTTAGAAAAATTCAAATTAAATCATGTGTACTGGATGTTATTGATATTCACTCCTCCGACCCTGATCCCCACATCCTCTCAGAAACATTCCTGTGTTATCTGTTTGGAGAAGACATTAAAAAGTGTGGGTGATAATACACATCCTTTTTCTATCTGACATGGTGCTGTTTCTATGTCGTCCAGCTTAACTGTGGCAGTCTGGTCCCAGTATAGGTTGCCGATCAGTTTGTAGTCATTTGTGTCTAGATTGACTCTCTAATGTTTCCATTAAAAGTGGGTGTTGTACTTTGTCAAAAGCTTTTTTGTAGTCAACGAAACCAATGTACAACTCCCTTTGCATTTCTATGGCTCTTTCTGATAAAATTCTCATGTCAAACAGTGCATCAATAGTGCCTGTTCCAAGTCTAAACCCAAATTGCGATAGTCCTATCTGAGCTTCCATTTTGTTTCTTATTCGTTGTCCTATAATTTTTAGTAAGAGCTTTAGGCTATCGCTCGTTAGACTTATGGTTCGGAATTGGTCATACCGCTTGGCATTGTGCTTCTTTGGAATTGGGATGAAAGTGGATTTTTTGAAGTTGAGTGGTAGCTGTCCATCTTTGTAGATTTTATTAAAAAGATCTAGTAATGATAGTTTTGCTGATGTGCCCAAGGATCAGAAGCTTTTCCACATCTCATGGAGTCCATGGCATGTTCTAATTCTCTTAGCGTAATTGGAGGGGCAGCATCTCCTTCTGTTGTATGAACCTGGGGATGTCTGTTGTGATCTCCAAACAAATCTTTGATGTCCTCTGTCCAAGTTTTAGCTTTTTCTTCCTTTCCATATTTCATTTTGCTTTGTTGGTCTATTAAATTTGTTACGCTCTTCTTTGTTTTCTTATGTTCTTTCATGGTTTCTTTGATGATTCTATGGACTTCTCTGGTATGGTGCTTTTTCTCGTGCTCTGCTATTCTTTCACATTTTTCCTTGAACCACTTTTCTTTAGCTTTGGCGCATTCATGCGTGATCATCCGATGAAGTTTTTTGTATTCTCCAGGGTTTTGGTTCTTAAACTTTCTGCATTCCTCCATCAGTGTCAAAATGTCCTCTGTGATCCAAGGGTTCTTCCGCTCTCTTTCCTTTTTGTTAAGTAAGGTACAGACAACATTCTTAATTGCACTTTTTATGTTTTCCCAGTGTTTCTCTACAGAGGGTATGTCGTCGTCTTGGATTTCTTTTGCAATCAATCACCTCACTAAAATGTTGCCTGATCTCGCATATTTTCAGCCTATCAAGGTTGTAATGTAACTTATTCTTTTTGACATTTGTAACTTTAAGTGAACCTGGCATAGAGTAAATTATGATCTGTGTAGCAGTCGGCTGAAGGCCTTGTTTTAACATTGTGAATTGAGTTTCTGTATCGTTTGTTGATGAGGATGAAGTCTATTTGATTTTGTACTATTCTGTATTCTCTGTCTTGAGGACTTTTCCATGTGTACAGTCTTTGCGGATGTTGTTTGTACCATGTGTTGTGATACATAGGTCATGGCATTCTGCAAATTATTTTGATGCCCCCTCTTTTTGCAAGTCAGAGTGTCTTCTCAAGCTGTTCGTAGAATTCGTTTATGACATCTTCTGGGGCAGCTTTTGTAGGTGCGTATACTTGAATAATGCTTATAGCCGTGGGGTATGATGCTATGCGCAGGTAGAGAGTGTGATCTGATATTACTGCTACTCCATCAACAGCTTTCGTGATGTCTTTCCTGTTTACATAATATGTGTATATGATTAGTTTGACTAAAATGTCTTTTTTTTTTTTTTTTTAACTTTATGCACCTTGTCAGCGCTCAGAGAGTTTTTTTTAGTAAGCCCATTATGGATTTTGCTTATAGGGCAGCCATGTAATGAGGAACAGGTCCCAACATATCCAGACAAATCATATCCAGCCAGACAACATATCCAGTTTTTCAACATGCTTGGATTTGATTTCAAGTCTCCTAGAACAGTAGGCTGTCACCTTAACCACTTGGCCATCTGAATATAATGTTAAGAGTTAAATACAATGTTTTGAATATAACAAACTTTGAATGTTCATAACCTCAACATTTTCCATATTCAAATATGAAACTCATACTTAAGTTTAAACAGGTCATATAACATGGTATTTACATTCCAAAAATGTGCTGTGTTATGCAAATCCATGCTATATGAAACAAAAGACTAAGAAAAATGTAGGGTTACCTTCCAAAGGTAGCAAAAGTATACTATTCATAATTAAGAGAAATATGTTTATTAAGGCAATCAATAATTAATAAAAGTACCGTGTTATACATTAATATTAATTTTAGTTAAACGAGAGCATTTTCTTCTTATTGTCATCTCAGCTTTTTTCTTGATCTTGATCAGAAGTATCAGCAAAATTTCCATATTTTTTATTTTTATCAAAAAATTTTTTATGAGTGACATAGGTGACATAATAAAGATCTGTTATTAATTGAAAATTTGTTTTAGCAGGTCGCATTTGTTCAGTTGAATAGCTAGAGACATTTTCCAGAATTAGTGTTTGAGTACTGATATACTGCTGTATTTTGTTCGTCATTTTACAAATGATTGCTTACGTACAGTTTAAAAAAAGTTTAATAGCACTTATCTAAAAATGTTTAATCAAACTTTACTAAATATGAAGATTAATCTATAAAAATAAAACACAATGACAAGTCTTAAGCGCTAAAGTTGAAAGCAATGACAACAACACCTGGACAATGAGAAAGTTAGGACAAGGAAGAAAAAAATTGCATTATCAGTTTTCATTACAGTAAAGCTGACAAAAAGCACAAAACAAATTACAATATTCTAAAATTCATGAGCAAATTTGAGACAATACATGTGCTTACTTGAATAAAAACAAATATATCAAAGTTTACACATAAAAATTGTGGAATGTTGTACAGAGGATTTCCAAAACTGTGTTAGAGTGAAACTGGAGATCATTTTGTAGAAGTACTGTGTTTATGAGAGGTACCTGTATTTTCAGAGAAAAAATTGTTTTATTGGTGAAAAGAAAGAAGAAAGATTCTTAGAAGTAATTAAATATTACATTATTAAAAATTTGAAAAATATACAAAATTTGTAAGCTTACAATGTAGGAAAAATATTTTTACTAATATCATTTTCCATTCCATTATATAATGTATATATATATATAAATGGACGTGTTTGTGCCTATATTTCACTCTGCAGCCAAAACTACACATTGCACATGAATGGTGTTTGTGTGTGGTAGTAGCCCTAAGTCTCCCATCGTGCACTATGGTGGTTGTGTCTTGATAGCTATAAGGGTTTGGGAGATATGGGGTTGAAAGTGGTTGACTTCTAAAATGTGTAACAATGAAAGTGTTCAATAAAAAAAGGAAGTGTTAAGAGAAAGCAGTGTGCAAGATTTACAGGTGCAGATGCTGTTTTTTGTGTTTTTGCGGGAAATTGAACATATTTTTAGACCATGTAAACATTCTCTAATTAGTCTGGAAACGGGGAACCTAATTCTTGCATTCTGTGAAAACGGGTAAGATTGGCTATAATGTAATCTTAATCTTAAATGTTTTTGAATAGTCGAAAATGTTTTGGAATAGTTGAGGACCGTTATGTGTGAGTAGTGGGATGACTTTTGGAGACGTGTGACACACATGCTTCAGTTGATTTTTCATAAGTAAAAGTGTACAAATAACAGAAAAAAGTGAAAAGTGAATAGTGAAGTGTGGAAAGTAAAAAATATACAAAACAATGCCAAAGCGTAAGAAAGAATTTTTGTGGTCTCGAATCATATCTCAAAGGCAAAAGATGGCATGGAGAAATGAAACCATGGAAGAAAGAGAAGTACGTTGAACATTGCTATGAGAAAATTATCAACGAAACAGAAATAATCAGACAGAAGAGCAACTTGAAAATTATAGGAAAATACATCGAATCAGAGAAAGATTATGTACAGGAAAAGAAACAGTCTTTTATATATTAAAAAAAACTATATATATATATATATATAAATGGACGCGTGTGTCCCTATATTTCACTTTTCCGCCAAAACTACACATCGCATGTGAATGGTGTTTGTATGTGGTAGTAGCCCCAAGTCTCCATTCGTGCACTATGGTGGTTGTGTCTCGATAGCTATAAGAGTGCGGGAGATATGGGGCTGAAAGTGGTTGAAAGTGGTTTTCTATTTCGAATGTTATATTCGAATTTGTTCGAATTTAATTCGAACAATATTCGAATTTGAATTCGAACATAAAATTCGAATATTGGTTCGATTATAGAACGATTGTAAACGTTCCAGAAACGTTGAAAATAGTTCGTTTGACTAAACGTAAAAATTCTCTAATTAGTCTGGAAACGGGGGACCTAATTCTTGCATTCTGTGAAAACGGGAAAGATTGGCTATAATGTAATTATCTTAATCTTCACTATCGTTACTTTTTGCCCAGCGAAGCGGGTCCTTGCAGCTAGTTACATATAAATGTATGAACAAATAAAAACCCAGTGAAGTAGGTACTTGCAGCATTTATTTTATTTATTAAAAATTTTTTGATATTTACAGATATGAGTCATTATATATATATAACGACTCATATCTGTAAAGAATTAAAATTCAATAGCGTATAACTATATGGGGAACTGCATCAGACTATATCGCTAACCATCTACAAATACAACAAAATCATTAATGAGAGCCATTTTCAAATTAAACTACTACGAATCAACTTCCTATTGTTATCAACAAGAAAAAATTGACAACATAAAAACTTTATACGCAAAGCAAAACTGTACTTCTCTTCTTTAAATTTATAAAGCTTAAAACACACAACAGTTATCTTCTAAGCATAATTGAAAATCATTGCAGAAAGGAAAATTACTGCCATAGTCTAAACCAGGGGTCTTCAACCTTTTACACTTTTAGGAACCCTTCGAGCTCATGGTTTTCTTGAAGGAACCTCATGTTTAAGTAGCATATAAAATAGTTTATCAAAGCTTTTTTATACTCTAATTTGCAAAATTATTCTTGTATCTTTATTTAATCTTAATACAAACATAATAAGAATAGTGAGGTAGCAAATCAGGTTTTATTTTATTTATTTTCTAGAATACATTTTATGAATAATTAACAAAAGGAACAATATTTTATATTATAACAAATTAATAAAAAGAAAATTCTTTTAATGACTTGACTGTGCTTATTTTTTTATCACAAAGCATTTTTACATCGGGAATAATTGTTGAAATCTGCAGCCTAATGTCATCTTCAGCATCCAATCTGTTTCTGTATTTTGTTTTTGTGGCAGCATACAAAGAGAGAGATTTTTTGCATATATAGGTTGATACAAATTACATTAGCTGTTTCACAGCTCTTTTGGCAATTTCAGGATATTCATTTCTAATGTCAATCCAAAAATGCATAATATCAATTTGATTAAATTTTAGTTTCAATTGAGTGTCAGTTAATATATCAATTTGTTGTTCTTTTTTTTTTATTGGGAGTTTGGAGGTGTCAGTCTTGAAAAGGATTCTGAATCCAAGATAATTTGAACAAGAAAATATTCAAGAAATGTTTTTTCAGATCAATAAATGTTGGACCAAATTATTTTTTACATTTTTATCGAGATTAGCATTACTGTCTACTAAAATATTGTGCAAACTAGGAAAGCATTCAATATTTTCTTTCAAAATGCAATCTGCCCAAAATTTCAATTTCAAAAGAGTAGTGTCAATTTTATCTTGAAAATATTGATATTTGTTCCTTGGAGTGATGTGTTGGGCCCATTTAAATAGGTAAAAATATCTGCTAGATATACCATTTTCTGAATACAAACTGCATCATTTAATTTTTTGAGCTAATTGAGGTGCATGTTCAGATAAGAAAATTCTTATTTCATCTTTTAATTCACAAAATCGTGCTAACACTTTTCCATGAGATAACCAACGGATGTCTGTGTGTAACAGTAGTGTTCTATGTAAACTTCCCATACTTTCACACAATAAATTGAAAACTCTTGAATTTAATGGTATTGATTTGATAAAATTTATAATTTTAACACAATCATTAAGTGTCTTTTAGCTCTTCTGGTATCTTCTTCACTACAAGAGCTTGTTGATGAAGACAACAAGCTCTTGCAAGCTGAATGTGAACATGTTGTCACATGTTCACATTCAGCACATAACCCTTTTGGTTCATTTTCATCACCAATCCATGCAAAATCAAATTTTATGTATTCTTTATTATACTTCTGCTTTTTACGAATGGGTAAATCCAAATCACCAGATGACTTTTTGGTACTAACATCTAGTTCATTTTCAACAGTAGTAGCGAAACTAGTTCCCACATCCGTGGAATGAAGCTTACCAGTTTTCAACCACATATTCATTATTGCTACGGTAGTCTAATTAAATTGTAAATAAATAATAAAAGTTATCAATTATGATATAAAAACAAAATAAATACTCACTCGTACGCTTGTATGTGATTGTATTTAACATACAGAATGAGATTAACAGAACTAATATGCGACATCATGCGTCTTGATTGGTGTATTTGAAGCACATGACTACCAAATTTCAAGATTTTATTTTATCCATAAAATATTTATTTATATTTATTTTTTAAAATCAACTGCCTTTTTATATCTAATTTATATTAATATTGTAATTTTTACCTAATATTATATTAATCTAATATTTTAATAAGACAGTCCACTACCCTGTTTCTACATGAAAAATTCCTTGTATAGATGACTTCCAAAAATGGAAGTCATCTATACAAGGAATTTTTCATGCATGTAAAAACATGCATTTTGGCTGAGTAAATAGTGATCTCTTGCAGAACCCCTGTCAATGTTCCAGAGAACCCAGGTTGAAGACCCCTGCTCTAAACTATAACTTCTTAAAATCCTCAACAAAACTTTCAAATGATAAAATACTGGAACTTGTTATGTAAAGATTTTCAAGAGATAACTAACAAGAGGAAATTCAACTTAAACACAAAAAACCGCCTCAGCCAGAGCTTTAAAGTAAAAACATTTTAACTGAAAAACCAATGATTCTGCAGATCAAACACTTTTTCTTGCATACTTAAAATTTAAAAAAATAAAACAATAATTGATATGTACCAAAAAACAAGGAAAAATGTAGGAAGAGGGGAAGAAAATTTTCGAAGGATTTGACTACAGTGGATAAATTATGCTTTTCTGTTTTAGTGCAATTTAGTGAAATTTTTTCTTAGCTATTAACGCATTTGTATTTTTTTCCCCTTTTTCTTTTGCTAATTTTCATATGCTTTTTCTTCCTCTGTTGTTTGTTTAGTTTGTATTTTTGTGGCACTTGAAAAAGGCCAAATGGCCACAGTGTCTTTTAAGATTAACGATGTGTGTTTCTCAAAGTGCACACATACAGTGGTACCTCAGGATACGAAATTAATCCATTTCGAAACTGAGATTGTATCATGAAAACGTCGTAAGGTGAATAATTTTTCCCCGTACGATTACATGTAAAACCAAATAATTCATTCCAACACGAAAAATGCACTCAAATTAAAGCTAAGTAGTCATTGAAAAAAAAATAACTTTAGTAAGGAAAACACTGAAAAATGCATTTTGTAGTTGTAAATGTATAAATGACCATAATAGAATAATAATTGATAAAAAAAAATGTAGTTTTATTTGCACTTTATCTTTGCGGATAGATGTCGGTGGAGGTGTAAATTGGTGGCAAAGGAGAAGGGAAAATGATACTAAAACTTATTGTTACATTATGTTATGTAAGTTAACTTAAAAATAATTTAACACTAATTTTTTAACTTTTTGTTTTATGTTTTATTTTTTAGATTTTTTATTCACTGCTTTTTGCCGTCTTTCCTTCACTTCCACTAGCACTTTCACTGGATAGAGGTCACTTGGTAAAATATCTATCCAAAGAGGTTTGGCTTTGCCTACTTTTTAAAATGTTTCTAAAATGACTTAGGCAAATGTCATTATTCCAAGCAGAATTATGGCCAGTGTGAACCTTTTTGGTATGTTTCTTTTCGATAAAATCAGTCACTTTCTGATAATACCTCAAGATTTCCTTTATCGAGCGAGATCCTTCTTCCATGACGAAACAAACTCGTGGACTGAGACCAATGAACAGAAGTGAATAAAAAATGGCGCTGCAAACTAATGTAACATTGTATGGTGAGTTTTTGTTCATATCGTGGAGCAAAATTATGTTCAAATTTCATGTTGTATCCTGAAAATTTCATACGCTGGGGCATTCGTATCCTGAGGTACCACTGTATTATATTTGAAATATCTGAAAGCATTGTTTTTTTAGAAAATTGCATTTTTCAACATCTTGCAAATGTTGACTGATTTTTTGATCAAAAATAATCAAAGAAATGACCTTTGCACTAGAGTTTGTAAAATATCAAAAATTATTTCTCAAAAGAGTGTAAAATTGTAATAACCAAATAACAAATAGAATACACTCTGTCCAGGGAATTCCAGTTGACCTGAAGAAGAGCAAAGAGTTTGTTCGAAAACATTCGTCAACAGCAGTATACAATATATACGCGTCACGCACCAGTTACAGGTTCTGGATAGTGTATTGTAGATTGTAATAACCATTCAATATATGAGTTAAATTGATGATAGGTATATGCTGACGATTAATGATATTTTTATAACAATATGTGTGCTGAGAAATTCATGTGATACTTAAGAAGCATTATTAATATATTTGATAATTGATTAGTAATTATTATTGACTAAATCTGATTAAATTATTTATTATGATTTTTATATTCTTTTCTGACATCTAATGTATAAAAATCTTACATTACAGGAATTATGGGCTTTGTATAATTTTGTTCAACAGGGGACATTACTTGGTTCTCTTCAAACTTTTAAATCACAGTATGAAATTCCTATTACAAGAGTAAGTATAAATTTTAACAATATAATTATTTTTAAACAAACAAAATTGTTACAAATATTTCAATAACTTTGAAAATTTATTATCAAACATTTTATTAAGTCTTAGTTAAAACTAATATATATGTTACCGGCCAAACCCGATTTCAGGCCAAACGGGTTTATCCTACGAATGTCAGGATATACTAGTTTAGCCCAGGACAATCTAGTTTGGTCTAAACACTTTAGGCTTAACTAGTTTGACCTGATTTAGAATTATTATTCAAGTATATTAATGGTTAAAATAAAATTAAAAGACCATCAATTAGAAGAACAATATTTATTGAAACATAGTCTACTTAATTATAAAAAGCAGNGAGTAAGTATAAATTTTAACAATATAATTATTTTTAAACAAACAAAATTGTTACAAATATTTCAATAACTTTGAAAATTTATTATCAAACATTTTATTAAGTCTTAGTTTAAACTAATATATATGTTACCGGCCAAACCCGATTGCAGGCCAAACGGGTTTATCCTACGAGAGTCCTACAGGATATACTAGTTTAGCCCAGGACAATCTAGTTTGGCCTAAATACTTTAGGCCAAACTAGTTTGACCTAGACCGAACTGATTTAGAATTCAAGTATATTAATGGTTAAAATAAAATTAAAAGACAATCAATTAGAAGAACAATATTTATTGAAACATAGTCTACTTAATTATAAAAAACAGTTTTGATTAGAAGTGACACAACACTTGTACAAAACTATAAAATAAAAATAAGCTAATCAGTACTTATCAGTTTGTATTTTTTTTTAATTACCTTTAAAAGTGCATGGCTTAATAATGTGAGGATTCTAGGGATTTCTTGATTGAAACCCCACTTCTGCTGCACCAATTTGTGAGCCACCGGAAGGGAAGAGAAGTCCTCTCCTTCCGGTCACTGGTCGGTGACCTACTTTCTTGTCAGGGATGGTAGTAACGTTCGGTTACGCGTTACGCGAGTGGAGGAGAGTCGGAGGGGTCGACGATAAGGCGTTGGCATAGTCGAATAAAGACACCATTTTCTAAACTAACAATTTATTACAGACAAATAATAAAACAAACGTTCTAACACGGTCCGTCTCATTCGCATATGAGAGAGAGAGCTTACAATAAAGCGTTCATACCTCTTGCGATGATATCGAAGGTCTTTAATTTCTGAAAAGCGGGATCCAAGTTGAAGGTTGGAATCGAAGGTCTTCTAATATGTGGTGCGGCCGGTTAGAGGGAAGCGAAATTCTATCTTGATGGTGCGATGGCGACTTCTTGATTAGCGACTCCCCGGAGAGGGGGAAGGAGGATGGCTTTTATACCTTGTTGGTGGGAAAATTCGTCAGGTGATCAATTGTTTTAGCAGGTGTGGGGTTAAAGGTGGTGTTAGAATGACAACAATATGACGAATTTCGCCGATAACTGTAAACTATATACGGTTTGATCGTGAGAATGTTTATAGTTAAACAAAAAGAGTTATAATTCTCTCATGTACTTTATATTTCGTTTTTGTAGGGTCAAATTCCTTTGGTTGAGGGCATTTTTATTTTAAATTTATTAAACTTTTAAAG